>NW_026382532.1:0-507 GCF_001194135.2 Octopus bimaculoides | reverse complement strand
TAAATTCGACTATGCTAGCAAACTGTGCATGCATGAACGAGTAACATTCTGATGTAGAATGTTACTCGTTCATGTATGCACAGTTTGCTAGCATAGTCGAATTTACTACTGGAATATCGTATTGATGAAGGAAATTGAGTATTTATCACTCATAATCCAGAAACGCGTCTACGATTAATCTTCGGAATGGTTAGTTTTCATTGTTTCTTGTTTTTCCTTTGTGAGTTGCAAGTAATGCTATCTGTTGGAACTTCGTTAATGTGTGTGTATATATATATATATATATATAAATACTTTTTCGGCATGTGAAACCATTAATCCAGACACATTTTTTCCTCCCCTCTCTGTTTTCTTTCCTCATTCCTTTCTGTCAAAGAGAGTAGGCTTGAAACTTCAAAGACTATTCCATTTTCTCAGAGCATCAAACTAACATACCTTGTTTGTTGTTCCCTCACCTGTCTCTGTCTTTTGTTTGTATATATATGTGTGTGTGTGTGTGTGTGTGTG
>NW_026382531.1:0-607 GCF_001194135.2 Octopus bimaculoides | reverse complement strand
TAGAAGTGAAAATAACAATGACAATAGAAATTATGAGGATAATAATAATAATATGCTTAGTCCTGTCAACAAATAGAATGCAGCAGTAATGATGTTGTGGTTCTAACTGAAGTTGATGATAGGCTCAACTCCAATGAAAATAATAGGAATCAGGGACCTAGTTCATATAATATCAATATGCCTAATGTTGGAGGAATAATTCTAACTGATAACACATCAGGAAACGAGTTAAATAATGATGAAAATGATCAATATATACCTAATAGTAGAATTGAGGAATTGATAAATAATGTTAGTGTAAATAATTGTAATAATAATAATAGAGATATTAGAAATAATATAGGTGGAGTTGATAGCACCACTAGGTGCAACTTCAGAAATAAGTCCCATTGTCCCTTATTAGGAAGTTGTTGCACCCGTAACGTAGTATAACAGATGCATTATTAGTACAATAACCGAGAATTATATTTACATAGGATGTAGTATTAATGTGAAACAGAGAATATATAACCATAGGTCTTCTTTTAGACTAAGACATAAGGCAAATAGTAAATTTTACATTAGCAAGTAAAATTTGGGAGTTAAAAGATAATGGTATTAATTTTAG
>NW_026382530.1:0-317 GCF_001194135.2 Octopus bimaculoides | reverse complement strand
TGGGCTTCTTTCAGTTTCCGTCTACCAAATCCACTCTCAGAGCTTTGGTCGGCCCGAGGCTATAGTAGCAGACATTTGCCCAAGGTGCCACGCAGTGAGACTGAACCCAGAACCATTTTGTTGGTAAGCAAGCTACTTACCACACAACCACTCCTGCGCCTATTTCACTACATTTTTACCTGATAATTTCATTGGATTTTTTTTCTTTTCAAAATATCGATGTTCATTCTCAAGACTCTAAGTCCTTTAATATCTTTTACACAGTTCTTTTTAATCATCATCATCATCATCATCATCATCAGCATCATCATCATCAT
>NW_026382529.1:291-394 GCF_001194135.2 Octopus bimaculoides | reverse complement strand
AATCATATTTTTATTACAATCAGCCACATCATTACAATGGCCACTGTCATCACCATCATCATCATAATGATTATTATTACTACCACTACAACCATCATCATTG
>NW_026382529.1:0-281 GCF_001194135.2 Octopus bimaculoides | reverse complement strand
ATCATCATCATAATGATTATTATTACTACCACTACAACCATCATCATTGCCATTATCACCACCACCAGCGTCGTCATCATCATAACCACCACCATCAATATCGCCAGTAACACCATCACCACCCTCTCATAATCACCATCATCACCATCTCATCATCATCATCACCATCTCATCATCATCATCAGCAGCAGCAGCAGCACTGCCACCACCACCACTGCCATAATTACCTCCATCATCATCACTGTAACACCACCATCACCTCCATCATGAATATCACGACC
>NW_026382528.1:0-305 GCF_001194135.2 Octopus bimaculoides | reverse complement strand
GTAATATTCTTTAGTGACACATGTTTTGTTACAGGTGCTACTGTAAGATATATTTTTATCCACCCCTAGACACCTGTAACATTCCTTGTCAGATATAGAGAAAACAGTCACATCATTGACAGAGATGTAACTAATCTGGTTTATAGTTTCCCCCCTTTTCACAACCATATAACAATATTTATCCTGAACTCCAAACCTACATCCTTAGAAAGTGCTGTAACTAGGTCAAGGCTCTTTTTCATCTCGTACATATTATTTGCATAAAGTTTTAAGTCATCCACAAAGAAACAGTGTGTAATTTTGGT
>NW_026382527.1:0-264 GCF_001194135.2 Octopus bimaculoides | reverse complement strand
TAGGGGATTATGTATGTATGTGTGTGTTTGCATGTGTGTGTTTGCATGTGTGTGTTTGTGTGTGCATGAGTGTTGATGCATAGATGAACATCTAGATGATGTTATATCTATCGCTATGAATAGACTTAGGTTGGCGATAACGGAACAGCTTTATTTCTTCTCCTGGGACACCTGAGCACTGGATACGATCAGCTCCTTATTGGTGTTGTTATTTTTGCTGTTGCTGTTATTATTATTATTATTATTATTATTATTATTATTATT
>NW_026382526.1:0-444 GCF_001194135.2 Octopus bimaculoides | reverse complement strand
CCTTTTAGTAATTGAACCACTTTACGATACTCCCTGAGAGTTCATGGTATGAAATTCATTGTCCTTGAACCAACGGTCTAGGACGAGTTAACGAACATAAAGACGTAACGGACAGAGAAACATCACTCAGATTTATCTCTCTCTTCCTTACTCTCTTTCTCACTATCTATCTATCTATCTATCTATCTATCTATCTATCTATCTATCTATCTGTATATCTATCTATCTATCTATCTATCTATCTATCTATCTATATGTCTATCTATCTATCCAGCTATCTGTCTATCTATCTGTCTATCTATCTATCTATCTATCTCTTTCCGCACCTTTCTCTTCATTTTCCTTCCTTTTTCTCTTTCTTCTTAACACTATCTTGTCGTTACTACCATCCTTAATTGCTTATCATCATTCGTTCGCCAACCGAAATAAACAACACACACACTA
>NW_026382525.1:0-847 GCF_001194135.2 Octopus bimaculoides | reverse complement strand
CATACATATATATATATATATATATATATGCATCTATAAAAGGCCTCTCAGTTTTACGCCATTTGAAACAGCATTCCTTTCACTTTTTTTTCTTCTGGCAATGAAAATCAGAAAAGTCTCTAAATGTTGCCCTATATCTCTCTAGTTGTTGTTATTTAAGCTTTCTTTTTATTCGTTTCCACTCCACTGAATTCTTTGAGGAATCTTTCAACTAACAACAAGAAAGGAAATAAAACCATGAAATAAAATATACCAATCGTACTTTTTTCTTTAAAAAAGTATACACAAAAATATATGACATTTATTTATATATCGTCACTTCATATATTATATTTTTTCTTTATATTTTGTTATATATATAGTCCTTTTTTTCCTTATTTGTTTTATTGTTATCTTATTTTGTTTAGTTATATTATCTATATACATTTAAAAGTGGGCATGTTTTTTTTTAGTTATTTTCTCCATTTTCTCTTCTTTTTCTTTTTGTATTTTTCTTTGGTTTGAAGAAAATAAAATAAAATAAAATAAAATAAAATACTGCTACTATCATTCTGAGTATTTTAAGAATTAATCAAATGAAACGAAAATTTTTCAGACTATGTTAGTTGCTGAGAGCACGATAGCTTGTTTGAACCGTAGCCAAATGTATTTGAGACACTAAATTGTTACTCTTTATCGTAGTAAATAAAAATTATCTTTAATTCATAGTCGTTTCATGATCGCCATTGATGAAATTGGAGAAAATAATAACAACAACAACATCAACAACAGCACAAAAGCAAAATAAAATTAAATACAAAATAAACGAAACTAACCAAAGACACTAAAAAAGCAACAGTAAGTTATA
>NW_026382524.1:4683-5018 GCF_001194135.2 Octopus bimaculoides | reverse complement strand
GTGTGTGTGTGTGTGTGTGTGTGTGTGTGTGTGTGTGTATGTGTGTGCCCCTGTGTGTTCATATGTCTGTGTGCAGCAGGCTTCATTATAACTACATCGACCAACAGCCAACTTGGGGGCGCTTTTCTTTCTCTAACTTAACTATTTAGATAGGTGTTTTACTACTACTACTACTACTACTACTACTACTACTACTACTACTACTACTACTACTACTACTACTACTACTACTGCTACTACTGCTATCGCTGCTACTGTTGCTACTGTTGCTACTACTACTACTACTACTACTATTGCTACTACTACTAAACTGCTACTGTTACTACTACTACTAC
>NW_026382524.1:0-976 GCF_001194135.2 Octopus bimaculoides | reverse complement strand
ATATATATATATATATATATATATATATATATATATATATACACGTATATGCATACATAATACATACATACACACACACACACACACACACACATCAATTTCTCAGTTTTTCTCTGGAATAAATCATCTGTGGTTAAACCTGAAGAGAAATTGCTTCCGCCAAGTTTTTAATGGTCATGGTATTCTGTATTGCATGATGGCGTCCCTAGGATTTCGTCCCGATTCAAGGACAGGAGAAATGTGCACGCGTGCGAGGGTGCGTGCGTGTGTGTGTGTGCCAGTGTGTGTATGTGTGTGTGCGTGTGTGTGTGTGTATGTGCACGTTTGTGTGAGTGGACGTGTGTATACGTATGTTTGTATGTGTGTATATTTGTACGTGTGTATATTTGTACGTGTGTATGCATGTATGTGCGTGCGTGTGCACGCGTATATGTGTGTTTGTATGTGTGTGTATGTGTGTGTGTGTTAGTGTGTGTTGTGTGCGCATGCGTAATATCGATCACCTAATGTTTGATTAATGTAAAGAATGGTATATAGTTGAGTGAATACTCTACAAATATCGGCTTTTTGATCTTCTACTAATGAGCGAAATCAATAATAATATTTATAATGATTACCAAAATAATCCTGACAACGGCAAAGATCTGGTTTCTACGAAACAACAAACAAACCCGCGCCACAGAAGGAACTGGTTATCACGTGACATACATGACATTGGTTATCAGTCTGTGATGTCACCGTCACGAGAGATGTGTGACAAGAGATTGGGAAAGAGTGATTTGCTAAATAAATCAGAAAAATAAACAGTAAGCCTGGCTGGAAAGTGAAGAAGCTCAATTTGCAACTGCCTGCTTCCAGATTCAGTCCTTAGTGTGCCGTATGTTGGGTGAGTGTCTTCTAGAATAACTACGAATCGACCTGTGTCTTGCGAGTAATGTCGCTAAACGAAAGCGGTGTGCACGTCTGTCATGCATGC
>NW_026382523.1:0-209 GCF_001194135.2 Octopus bimaculoides | reverse complement strand
CATGGATTCATTTCTTCAGGCGATATAACATTAGTGGATGTTTAACTGAGCGTTATTTATCCCTTTTGACCATTGAGAAGGTTGACTGATATAACGGGTCAGAAGAGATAAACATCCCTCTAATAAACACCCATTTTTATAAATTTCACTCAAGGATTATTAGTAGAACCCCCTGCACTGATAGGAACTGTACTGTATGTAGATTTAGC
>NW_026382522.1:0-380 GCF_001194135.2 Octopus bimaculoides | reverse complement strand
TCGTTCGTTCGTTAGTTCGTTCGTTCGTTAGTTCCTTCGTTCGTTCGTTCATACGGACATACGTACGTTCGTTTGTTCGTTCTTACGTACGTACGTTCGTTCATTCGTTCGTACGTTCGTTCGTTCGTTCATTAATTTGTTCGTACGTTCGTTCGTTCGCTCGTACTTACGTACGTACGTTCGTTCGTTCGTACGTACCTTCGTTCGTACGTACGTTCGTTCGTTCGTTCATTCCTTCGTTCGTCCGTACGTATGTTCGTTCGTTCGTTCGTACGTATGTTCGTTCGTTCGTTCGTTCGTACGTACGTTCTTTCGTTCGTTCGTTCGTTGGTTCGTACGTATGTTTGTTCGTTCGTTCGTACGTACGTACGTTCATTCGT
>NW_026382521.1:0-509 GCF_001194135.2 Octopus bimaculoides | reverse complement strand
TATATATATACACATGCATCTATTGTAGTGTTGGTGTGTTTTGAAGCTTTCGCTTTCATCTTTGGCAAGCAGTATTTTTACCCTTCTTTTATTCAAATATTTCATATCATACCTGTTTAGGTAGAAGTCATGCTAACCACCTCATTATCACTGTTTTTAGGAGTATATATTTACTTCTTTATTGTTTATGATAGTTTTCTCTTTAAATGGAGCGGGACGTTTAAAGTTAGAAACACATTTGTGATGAATATTTTAAAAATAGATGTCAAATACTGTCTCAAACTGATGATTGCAAAGCATATTTTCTCATGCACAGCTTGAAATCAGTTGATATTGGGGTTTGTAAACTACCTTCAAATTCCATCCTGAAGGTATGCCTATTTTTTAGAATATTCATTGCATTGCTCGTGTGGGTATTTATCATAATATTTGTGGTTTTTGAAGCTTAAGCTTTCATCTTTGGCAAGCGGTATTTTCCTCCTTCTTTTATTCAAACATTATATATATAT
>NW_026382520.1:0-260 GCF_001194135.2 Octopus bimaculoides | reverse complement strand
TTGTTGTTATTGTTCGTGGCGGAGGTGGCAGTGGTGGTGGTGGTGGTGATGGCGGTGGTCGTGGTGCTGGTAGTTTATTATTATTATTACTATTATCATTTTCATTATTATATATGGCTTATTTTTTCCCCCCTGAAATTCTTTCTCTTTTTCTATTCTTATATTAGCTTCTTAAGCAAACATTGCATAGTTTAAGATTCTATTTACTGGAATTCAAGGGAAATAAATAAAATAAAAACATAAATAAATAAATAATAAGA
>NW_026382519.1:0-217 GCF_001194135.2 Octopus bimaculoides | reverse complement strand
ATATTTGTTTATAGTGAACAAATGTTTATGTAGACATACTCTAACTCTCCATCCGTCAAATCAATATTACTTGTACAGGCGTAACTGGGTGCCACATATCAGATCGCGAAATGATCGGAGAGCAACGTGAAATGAAGTGGTTTGCCCAAGAACACAACACAAAGCCCGGTCTGGGAATTGAACCCACAATCTCGCATTCGTGAGTGCAACACCCTAA
>NW_026382518.1:0-496 GCF_001194135.2 Octopus bimaculoides | reverse complement strand
TATGGATGTGAATTGTGTTCTATGGAAATATATGAAATGTTTAAACTTAGAAATAATCCTAATCAAATCAATAATAGATTAGACCTTAGGGTATCATGTGTACACTGCTCTACTCGCACTTTAAAATTTTTTAAAATATAGTTTTTTATAAAGTAGCTAAAGTTATCAAATTATAGTACTTTAACTTCTACCATGGTCATCTAGGACTATCAATTAGCACATATTTTTTAAATTGGAAAGTGAACCTTTATAACATATATTCCTGATCTCTCACCTTTACATTTAATCTACTTGTGATAAATATGATTTCAAATTTACTCCATGGAAATTTTGTTTTCACACCACTTCTGCTATTGCTGCTAGTTTTCTCAATATGCATCTTAACCCTATCTAGCTCATAAGAATAGGAAATTCTCATAAGCTTTTTACTTTATTTAACGCTTGATTTTAAAAGTATCTTTATTGTTGCTGTTATTACAGCATTAGTTGTCCTGTT
>NW_026382517.1:0-225 GCF_001194135.2 Octopus bimaculoides | reverse complement strand
GATAGATAGATAGATAGATAGATAGATAGATAGGTAGATAGGTGGATAGACGGATAGATAGACAGATAGATAGTTAGATGTGTAAGACATACAAAGACACATGAGTCTACACACCTTCATGTGGTCTTATATGTACATACACAAGTACTCATATATATATATATATATAATAACATATGTGTGTGTGTGTTTCTCTCTCTCTCTCTCTCTCTTTCTCTCTCTCTC
>NW_026382516.1:0-294 GCF_001194135.2 Octopus bimaculoides | reverse complement strand
ATATATATACATATATATATACATATATATACACATATATATACATATATTTTACATATATATATATACATATATATAGGTATGTATATGTGTGTATGTGAGTATATATATATATATATATGTATAGATGCATACATATACCTATATTTTATATATCTACATCTATATCTATAACTCTGACTCTCTCTCTCTTTCTCTCTCTTTCTCACTCTCTATAAAGTTATGGTTTTTGTATGTGTAATCTATCTATCTATCCATCATATATAAATGTATGTGTATGCATATATATATATA
>NW_026382514.1:0-573 GCF_001194135.2 Octopus bimaculoides | reverse complement strand
GTCTACCAAATCCACTCACAAGGCTTTGGTCAGCCCGAGGCTAGAAGACATTTGCCCAAGGTGCCACACAATGTGACTGAACTCAGAACCATGTGGTTGGTAAGCAGGCTACTTACCACACAGCCACTCCTGCACCTAAGTTCATTTTGCTTTGGTATATATCTTGTTTTTAAGATATCTCTGTGAAGTGATTTTTGTTTAAGACAAAAACAACAGCAGCAGGCCTTTCTTTATTGTAAATGCATAGGATACGCAAATGACTGTGTGTGTGTGTGTATGTGTGTGTGCATGTGTGTGCATATGTGTGTGCATGCGTGTATGTCCGTGTGTGTATATGTGTGTTTGTATGTGTGCATAGGTAACTCTCTATTTCTATCCATATCTATCCATATACACATACATTGTATATACATATATATGTGTCATATAATATATATTATACATATACTTACACATATATGTATATATATTTGTATAATATATTTTATACATGTACATATACATATAGATGTATATGCATCTATCTATTTCTCTCTCTCTCCCTCTCTCTCTCTCTCTCTGTATATATATATA
>NW_026382513.1:0-246 GCF_001194135.2 Octopus bimaculoides | reverse complement strand
GAGTTTTCTTTCCTCGGTCGAGTTCCAGATTATCTTTGCAATTTCGGCTGTATTCAGCTTGCAATAAGAATTTGTAGGTAATTTATATATTGAATTAATAATTATATATATTTATATATTTGTATATAAATATATTAAGGGTGCATGACTGACAATGCCGAGGCACTCAGATAATTCTATGTAGAAGAGAGACCGGTTTTCGCCCTTCACCCTTAATATAATTCCATACATATATATATATATATG
>NW_026382512.1:0-224 GCF_001194135.2 Octopus bimaculoides | reverse complement strand
CACAGACGCTCACGTACACGCAAGCAAACACTACAATATAACTACATCTTACCTTACTACATGTTAGTCAATGTTTTGTAAATATACAAACTACTGAGCTTATGGAGACAGGACAACACATTGCAAATCAGTGAACTTCATTACAAATGTGAAAACTACCTACCCTGCCATCTGTTATAATCCGGTTTAAAAAGACAGCAACAGACTGCAGCAATTCACCACAT
>NW_026382511.1:213-315 GCF_001194135.2 Octopus bimaculoides | reverse complement strand
AGTCTATTCTGCAGCACCTTACCTGTAAGATCGTATTTAGTACGGGAGTCAATTCTGCCCCACCTTGCGTCAACGATCGTATTTAATGCGGGAGGTTTTTCT
>NW_026382511.1:0-157 GCF_001194135.2 Octopus bimaculoides | reverse complement strand
AACGATCGTATTTAATACGTGAGGTTATTCTGCCATACATTGCGTCAACTATCGAATTCAATTCGGTAGGTTTTTCTTCCGCACATTGCGTCAAAATACGTATAGATTACGGGAGTCTATTCTGCAGCACCTTGCGTGTAAGATCGTATTTAATACG
>NW_026382510.1:0-228 GCF_001194135.2 Octopus bimaculoides | reverse complement strand
GAAGATGTGGAGTATATTTCCAACAGGATGGGGCACCCCCATGCTATCATAGTAGCATAAGGACCTATCTTGATGAGATTTTGCTCAACAGATGGATTGGACAAAGAGATTAAGTGGAAAACTCTTAGCAGTCAGCTGGCAGAATCGTTAGCACGCTGGGCGAAGATAAGAAGTTTGCTTCCCAACAACATGGTTCTGGGTTCAGTCCTACAGTGTGGCACCTTGGGC
>NW_026382509.1:0-202 GCF_001194135.2 Octopus bimaculoides | reverse complement strand
TCTTAACCAAATTGAAAACTGTTAACATTTTTGAAGAGGACTGGTCCTTAGCTACATTTTGGCATAACAAAATTGTGATTTGGTTCAGTAGAAACAAGTTTACATCAAAATTTGTAGCAATGTTACAGGAGAGTATAGCTTCAATGATAGACGAAAGCATGAAGAATTTCATAGTTTTGGTCCCATGCAACAAAAATTTGTA
>NW_026382508.1:0-241 GCF_001194135.2 Octopus bimaculoides | reverse complement strand
ATGTTTGTGTGTATATGTATGTACGTATGTATGTATGCATGTGTGTGTGTGTGTGCATGTATGTATAGAGGGAGAGAGGGGAAGAGAAGAAGGGAGATCTACATGTTCTCACATACAGATATGTGAAGTTCAGAGTCATGAAATTTGAAGTTTCATACCAGCTTTAACATAAACATACATACAGACGTACATGTATATCAACATATCTGTACAAACACACACATACACACACACACACACA
>NW_026382507.1:0-288 GCF_001194135.2 Octopus bimaculoides | reverse complement strand
TACATACATATATATATATATATACACACGCAAAAACTCACACATACCTAGATAGGTAGTCATATATTTGCATACCCAGCCTTATTAAATGTAGACGTATTTCACTCGAACAGGCAGGTCTATAGGTATATACACATACAAACGTACATTGTACACACACGCACACACACATCATACACATACGTCACACACACACAACGTATACGCGTGCAGTCGCACTCAAGTGCGCGTATATATCTGTACGTAGTGCCTTTGTTTTTGCGCGCACGTGTGTGTGTCTATATATAT
>NW_026382506.1:0-563 GCF_001194135.2 Octopus bimaculoides | reverse complement strand
ATATATATATATATACACACACACATATATATATCCCACATACCTTTACAAATGTACACAAAAAAATATCTACTATATATACGTGTGTGTGTGTGCCTTTCTAAGTGTATTCACGCACATACAGACATGTATACACATGTAACTATAAATATATCTGTATGTATACATACACGCACATATATATATAAACAAATATAAATATGTATGTTTGTGTGTGTGAGTATGTATGTGTGCATGTATGAATGTATGTATGTTTGTGTGTCGGTACGTATGCATGTATGTATATATACAAAATTATATCATTTTAGATAGTGTTGATGAGATATCAATGATTTTTGATGAGAAACAAAAGTTTCGTTTATTTAATACAACAATGTTGTCATGCTTTTAATGAAATCCCTTTTAGGGAGAGCTTCGTCTCCCTATACAAACACATTTATTCAATCTCACCCCCTACATTTTTACCCTTTCCTTCATCTCTTTCCTCTTCTTACTCTTTCTCTCTTTCTCCCTCTCTCTCTCATTATCTATCTATCTAGCTATCTATCCCTATATATATATAT
>NW_026382505.1:0-412 GCF_001194135.2 Octopus bimaculoides | reverse complement strand
TATGATGATTGCTTCATCTTGAGAGATGATAGCCGTCCCATCAACACACATAAACCACACCCCATCACCCAGCACAATCACTCCGTAGATGAGCCCTTAGATGACTTTTAGGACCAGCTTCTGATTGACAGGGTTTAAAACACAAGTGACAGATATTATTTATGTTTCTTCTATATCTTTGCCCTTTGGAATCTGATTCTGAAGGAATGATTTTGTGAACATACATATGTCTTTTAAGTCCAGATATTGTCCTACAAGTTCTGTGACATATGACACAAGTCGTAAGAGATGGTTTGTGTCCAAGATCATAACCTATCTGGGCAGTACAATTTGCATGCAACTTCATATGGTTCCCGTATCCTCTGGCCGCCAACACTTTTTTCTGCAAAATAGGGGTAGCTTATCCTGTTCA
>NW_026382504.1:0-471 GCF_001194135.2 Octopus bimaculoides | reverse complement strand
CAGTTACTTTTTCTTTTCCATCGTTTATTTTTGCTTTAATTTTTTTTTTTTCGAAATGAAATTTAATATTCAATACCTGATGTAAATTCAAAAATAAAGAAGCAAATGTTATTAAAATAATAGTCACAATACAAATACAATTACGACATAATATAAGCTTTATGACGACATCACGTCTATATTCACGATAAATACATTAAATGCTTATGAAAGTAGTGAGATAATTTTTAAAGCTGATCTGTATTTTGTCACGTCATAGAAACATTCATAACATAATTTCTATCCCTCGGATCAATGAAACTCGTTGATATGTGAGTATATCCAAAGATTATGGAAGGAATGGAGTAGATAAAATCTAGACTCTGTGTGTGTGTATGTGTGTGCGTGTGTGTGTATGTGTATCTCCATATACATGTATATACATTTAAGTATCTATATATCCATGTATGTACACTTATGTACACATATATA
>NW_026382503.1:0-697 GCF_001194135.2 Octopus bimaculoides | reverse complement strand
ATATATATATATATATATATGTGTGTCTCTATGAAATGTAGTGATGTTATGTGTGCGTCTGTATATACATGTAGTTGTGTGAGCGTGTGTGTGTGTGTGCACATGGGTGTGAAGATATGTATTTGCACAGACTTCCATAAATCTTTTTTATATTCTAGTTATTTGATGTCTCATAATTTCGTATCGTTCTTTGCTGATGTACTAAATCTAAATTTTTTTGATGATTAAACTGACTACCATGTCTGTCGTGTGAGTAGGAGACTGAGATGTTATCTGGACAGCTTGCAATCATTTATTATGCGTAATCTTCCAACGGTTGACTTCGAAACCTATAATTCTTACCCGTTATTGTTTTATTGTTGTATTATTTTTCCTTATTTGCTTCTTTCATTTTCATCCCCTCCCGTTCGTCTTACATCCTACATTAAGAGCGAATTTTGAATTTTGTAATACATATTTCAAAACATCTTTGACATTCAGATTCACCGTTACTCTACAATTTCAACTACGCAGTTATAAGAATTATAAATATTACACGGCTTTGTGAAACAGGTGTGAAGATAAAACTTTGAAATATCATTAATGTCGAATTTCTGCCTCTCTGTTGTGATAAAAGTGTTCACACACACACGTACCTACATACATATATAGATGGATACATACATACATGCAGACATAGATACAAATATATATATAT
>NW_026382502.1:0-387 GCF_001194135.2 Octopus bimaculoides | reverse complement strand
TACTGAGAAGAGCATTATCGCTGTGAAAACAACATCCATTCATAAATTTAGTTGATCTCGGTGGAATTTGAACTCAGAACGAAAAGACAGACGAAACACTGCAAAGCATTTCGCCGGGCGTGCTAACGTTTCTGCCAGCTCGCCGCCTTTATCCGTAAATATATTGCAATATACAATATAGGTAAGTAGACCGCCGTAATCCATCACGTGTTTTCACACAGGTGACGAGGGATTAATTCATATACTTAGTGAATAGAAAGAGGATAGATTTGTACTTATAAAATCATACAGGTACATATATATATATAAGGGTATGTGTGTGTTTTAGTGTACGTGCGTGTATGTGTATGCGTTCGTGTGTGCGTTTGTGTGTGTAACATATATATA
>NW_026382501.1:0-439 GCF_001194135.2 Octopus bimaculoides | reverse complement strand
TCCGTTTCTCCACAACTAATTTCCAAATTTGCTGAATCCATTGCTCTACTTATAGCGAGTAGACACGCTCCTTCGCAAACGATCAGCTATTATTTTGCAGACAATGTTACGAAACTTTTCCTGTTTTCGAAAGGATAGATCTGACTCTCACGTCTCTGTGGGAGAAGATAGCCCTCTCTATTCCCCTTACAAAACTTACGTCCGGGTACCGAATTTGTCTCAATTGATGGTATTACTCAGGTAATCTTAACTTCATCCCATGCAAAGCCGGGTTATAGTGCTAGTCTTAGATATATTGTATTTAAAATAAAAGGCTGGATAGTCAAGAGTGGAATGTTTTTAATCATTGCTCAGATACATCACACCTGAACTGGAACTAATTAGCAACAACAACAGCAACAATAACAACTTCAAAAACAGCTTACCTGGCTTGATGCAT
>NW_026382500.1:0-263 GCF_001194135.2 Octopus bimaculoides | reverse complement strand
GAGAGAGAGAGAGAGAGAGTGAAAGAGAGAGATAGATAGATAGGAAGAGAGTGAGAGAGAGAAAGAGAATGCAAGAGAGAAATGAAGAAAGAACAATGAGAGGGTGATAATACAAGAGAAAGTTAAATAGAACGGACAGGATGGTGGTGATAGTAGTGGTGGTGGCGGTGATGGTTTTGGCTCCGTGATGAATAAAGGGTAATGTCTCAAATTTGCTCTTTCTGAATGTATCCTAGGATAACATACATATATATATATATATA
>NW_026382499.1:0-401 GCF_001194135.2 Octopus bimaculoides | reverse complement strand
ATATATATATAAATGGAAAGAGAGAGGTAATGTGGGTGGGAGAGATGCATTCATTTAAATGTTTACATCACAGATATATGTGTTTTTGAACAAGGATAAAAGGAAAAAAGCATAGGTTTCTATTTAATTACAAATTTTTTGATAATTTTTTTTGCTTGGATACGCACATGTAATGTGCACTTGTTTGTGAATATATGCATCTATATGTTTATTTCTAGTGCTTATAAATATTTATTTATGTTCACTTATGTATGTGCATATATATATGTATGTATTTTCTATCTATCTATCTATCTATCTATCTATCTATCTATCTATCTCTCTCTCTCTATATATATATATTTTGAGAAGATATCTTCTCAAAATGTATCACTTTAACTTGGTATATCTACCTGTAAAAC
>NW_026382498.1:0-447 GCF_001194135.2 Octopus bimaculoides | reverse complement strand
TTGCAAATATAAAGTACATTTAGCAATTGGAGAATATACAGAAACTTACACCTGTTTCGGCCTAGCGTTGGCATGCCTCATTCTATCCCTATAGCTCCTGTGTGCCGGAGTAATTAGCAGATGAAAATCATGTAATGGGGGTACATGCATGATTCGCTAGGCCTCTTCAGAGATTCACAAAAATTCAATACAAATATAAAATAAAAAATAAAAATAGAAATAAAAATAAGAATAAACTAAAAATAAAAATAAATGAAAAATGAAAATATAAAAATATAAGGCACATAAAAAGCCTACAAACAGTATATAAGACCATATAAATAGTTTTAGACACTCCAATACACATGTCTGTGCCTGTGTACATAACCATACTTAGATATCTATGGATACAAAAGCTTATATAGATGAGTACATATGTGTGTCCAGATGTACGTCAACAGTCACTGC
>NW_026382497.1:0-272 GCF_001194135.2 Octopus bimaculoides | reverse complement strand
TATAAATGAATACATAAGTATGTGCATGTGTATCTTTTTGTTCTCAATGAATAGGAAATGTTAAGGGGTCTTTATATGTTGTTTTTGTTTCTTTGATTACCCTTCCCCCTTCCCCCTCATCACCGTCTTGTCGCTTTTTCCTTTCCTAATTTCTTAGCCTGATCTTCCATCCATTCCTTGCTATAATTGGTGGTTTCTCTTTGTTATTCTTTTGAAGTTTTCCCCATTGTGTTGCTGTACTGTCTTGGAAACTCTCTCTCTCTCTCTCTCTC
>NW_026382496.1:0-220 GCF_001194135.2 Octopus bimaculoides | reverse complement strand
TATATATATATATATATGTATGTATGTATGTATGTATATATATATTATTCATATTATTATATGATTGAACGCAACGTATCCTCTACCAAGTAAGTTTTATCTTAATTCTGATGAGCACTCTATACGATCTTTTTACGCTTTCATTTTTCTCTCTTTTCCTATACCTCCACTTCTCCCACTATTCTATCCTATTACTCTGTCACTCTCTCTTTCTCACTCC
>NW_026382495.1:0-371 GCF_001194135.2 Octopus bimaculoides | reverse complement strand
ATCTATCTATCTATCTATCTATCTATCTGTGTATGTATATATACATACACGCACACACCTACAAACACACACACGCTCGCACACGCATATAAATATGTATGTTTATATATATATATAGATATGTATATGTATGTTTATATGTGAGTGTATATATATATATGTTTATATATGCGTCTATATATATATATGTGTGAATGTATATATATATGTTTATATATGCGTCTATATATATATATGTGTGTGTGAGTGTATATATGTATGTTCATATATGTCTATATATATATATAAATATAAATATATAAATATATATAGATATCTGCGTATATATGTATACACACATTCACACGCACACACACACACACACACACACA
>NW_026382494.1:0-435 GCF_001194135.2 Octopus bimaculoides | reverse complement strand
CAAGGCATTGGTCAGCCTGTGACAGTAGTAGAAGACACTTGCCAAAAGTATCATCCAGCAAGATCAGCCCTAAAGGCACATGGTAGCAAAGCAATCACACAGCTACTGCTACACTTATTGCTGATTGATATAATCTAGTTATGCTACTATTTGTTTTATCTGTTCTAGAATGAAGGAAATTAACTTTACCTTAGTGATATTTGAACTCAGAACACTGATATACCAATTTAGTTCCAATAAAACATTCAGCTTCCATCTGTGTTTACCCTTTATCTCATAATAAATAATAGCAAACTTTTTGCAACAAACTTTTCATTTTAAAATCTGTTTTGTAAAACATACCTCTCTTTATCTGGTAAGGGACCACCCATGTCATTTTCATCGAAATTGTTGTATAATGGATTAATCCTGAAAAATATTTATATAAAACACAAA
>NW_026382493.1:0-222 GCF_001194135.2 Octopus bimaculoides | reverse complement strand
ATCTATCTATCTATCTGTCTATCTATCTATCTGTCTGTCTGTCTGTCTACTTTTCTGTCTATTTATCTGTCTATTTATCTATCTATCTGTCTATCTGTCTGTCTGTTTTTCTATCTGTCTATTTGTCTGTATGTCCGCTTGTCTGTCGGTCTGTTTGTTTCTCATTCTCCCACTCTCTCTCTCCCTTCTCTCTCTCTCTCTCTCCCTTCTCTCTCTCTCTCT
>NW_026382492.1:0-493 GCF_001194135.2 Octopus bimaculoides | reverse complement strand
AGAGACTCATGCCTGACACGGTTATAATATTTTAAGGGAAGTTTAACTGTCAATTTTAGTAAGTTGTATGACAACACTAAGGCTTCCTAAAGGTCTTGTAGGTGATCAAATTGTTGTTTGTGATGATAATGAATACACATCCACACAGACATGTTAATACATACTTTCCTTCAAATTCGATTGTGACTTCTGCATTACTTGGTGTTGGTGGGTGAAAGAAATGACTGGTCACTTCAAGTTCTGGGATTTGTAGGTAGACTTTGACAGTGGACAGATCAAGTTCTTTTGAATCTGTAATGAGAGAAAGTTTTAAACAGGTGAGAAGGACTGGCATTTTTGTAATTAAGGTTCTACACATGTACACACACCCTTCAAGATGGTGTCACAGCATGGCCAAAGTCCAGCAACTGAAACAAGTGGTAGGTAAAAAGATAAACTGTTTTTTCTCTAAGTTGACAGCAAGACACCAGTTTCTGTCTCCATATCCATATCA
>NW_026382491.1:0-239 GCF_001194135.2 Octopus bimaculoides | reverse complement strand
GTGTGTGTGTATATATATATATGTGTATGTATATATATATGTATATATATGTGTGTGCCTATATGTATATATATATGTGTGTATATATATGTGTGCATATATGTGTGTATATATATGTGTGCATATATGTATATATATATGTGTGTATATATATGTGTGCATATGTGTGTATATATGTGTGCATATATATGTGTATATATATGTGTGCATATATATGTATATATATGTGTGTATATATA
>NW_026382490.1:0-363 GCF_001194135.2 Octopus bimaculoides | reverse complement strand
AACATGATGTCCCAATTGGGGTAAAATGAATCATAGCTAATTTCAATAACGTCTTCTTTTTAACTGCATGGTGCGTAAATATATCGGGAAAAGAGCCATTTCAACAAATCGTGAAGAAGTTATAAAGAATATTTCATGTAGAATTTTTTTACGTAGTCGAGTTTCATTAATTTCATATCATGTGCCATTTTCCATGAACCTCTTTCAATTTGACTTAGGTATTTCTAATTTTTGTTGCATTCCTGATCTTTCTGATGTCCAAGGATCGATATTGATGTGTATGAGTCTTTTCTCAAATGCAATTATGGAGAACTGAAGCGGCAAATTTATCTTATTTTGTCTTACTCATTTTGCCCCAGCTAA
>NW_026382489.1:1762-2592 GCF_001194135.2 Octopus bimaculoides | reverse complement strand
TATATATATACAAGCATACATACATACATACTAGATGGAGTTTCATGCAGTTTCAGTTTACCAAATTCATTCACAAGGCATTTGTCGACCCGGAATCATCGTAGAAGTAATTTTCTGAAAGTGCCGCTAGTAGGGACTAAATGAACTTAAACCCACATGACTAAATACAGACACAGGCATATAAATGTATATATGTTTTTATATATGTGTACATACATATATGTATATACATATAAGTTTTCATATTATAATAATCAAAGATAAAATATTCTTTTAAAACTTATCAGTGGCCTACATATAAAAATAGACCTATTAAGGTGAAAGCATAATATAATTATAATTAAGGGCATAGAAAAATTCGGTACTTTTTGGTTATCTCACCCCCATTAAAAAATTGCCATTTAAAATAGGGTTATCTCCCCTCTAAAAAATCGAGTTTATGTGGCAATAAAAGGTTGGATTTAAAGAGTTAGATCCTTTTGATTCAATACTTCGACACATAGTTGACGTTTGGCTTCCTCAACAGGCATGGTATGAAGGCGGCGAATTTTAACACGCCGGGCGAAATGCTTAGCGGGATTTCGTCTGCCGTTACGTTCTGAGTTCAAATTCCACCGAGGTCGACTTTGCCTTTCATCCTTTCGGGGTCGATAAAACAAGTACCAGTTGAACACTGGGGTCGATGCAGTCGACTCATCCCCTTCCCCAAAATTTCAGCTCTTGTGGCAAAATTTGAAACCATTATTATAATTGTTGTTGTTATTATTATTATTATTATTATTATTATTATTATTATTATTATTATTATTATTATTATCATCATCACAACG
>NW_026382488.1:0-213 GCF_001194135.2 Octopus bimaculoides | reverse complement strand
TAAACTATGCATTCTGCTGACAGAGAGGAAGAAAGGGTAAGCAATGCTATTGCTCCTGGTTAACGAGTGACAGGAAAAGGTGCAGGTGTGGTTGTATGGTTAAGAAGCCTGCTTCCCAACCACATGGTTCCAGGTCCAGTCCCACTGTGTAGCACTTTAGGCAAGTGTCTTCTACTATAGCTTCGAGCCAACCAAAGCCTTACAAGTGGATCT
>NW_026382487.1:0-334 GCF_001194135.2 Octopus bimaculoides | reverse complement strand
TGATTATTTTATAATTTTCACATTGCCATTTTATGAAAGCAATCACCGATTCCAATGACATTCTCTATATTGTTGATAGGTTGAGCTGTGATGGAGCGATCATTATTGATGAGTATTAATTTATTACATGAAATTAGCATGTTAATCTAATGCTTCTCGCTCAGAGCGGGGAGGATTTTCTCCCCGTCAATACAAAGAGACCATGTGCTTTGGTGTATAAGGAGTCTACGATTTCTATTTCTAGCAATGATGGTGCTCAATGCACCCTTGTCACTCTTAGTGACGGGGAATTATTTCCTTGTTGATTTTAAATTGCTGCTAGCCACCTTGATTA
>NW_026382486.1:0-574 GCF_001194135.2 Octopus bimaculoides | reverse complement strand
CATACATACATACATACATGTGTACGTATGTGTCTGTGTCTCGTTCCCCGTTGCTTGAAACCGGTGTTGGAGTGTTTACGTCACCGTAACTTAGCTGTTTGAATAATTACCTGTTTTATATATAAAAAATGATTAAGTACTTATACAAGTACAAAAGAAATCCTTCAAGGCGGTGCCCCAGCATGGCCGAAGTGTAATGTGTGAAGCCAGTAAAAAGATTAAAATGATATACATATAGGCGCAGGCAGGAGTGGCTGTGTGGTAAGTAGCTCGCTTACCAACCGCATGGTTTCAAACCCATTGCGTGGCACCTTGGGGTAAGTGTCTTCTACCATAACTTCCGGTCGCACAAAACCTTGTGAGTGGATTTGGCAAACGGAAACTGTCGTATATACATATATATGTGTGTATGTGTCTATGTTTCCAACCACCATCGCTTGGCAACCGATGTTGGTGTATTCATGCCCCCCCGTAACGTAGCGGTTCGGCAAAAGTACCGATAGAACAAGTACTAGGCTTACAAAGGATAAGTCCTGGGGATCGATTTGTTCGCCTAAAGGCGGTGCTCCAGCAT
>NW_026382485.1:0-389 GCF_001194135.2 Octopus bimaculoides | reverse complement strand
ATATATATACACATATATATGTATGTATGTATGCATGTATATATACATAAAAATACAAATAAATAAATATATATGTATATAAGAGCACACACGTGAATGTGCACACTCTCACAGACAAAGACGCATGTATTTGCATACATACGCAGTCAGGCACGAGCAGGCACGAGCACGCACGCACACTCACTCACTCACTCACTCACTCGCATAAACACCTTTATTTTCTTTGATTTTTGTTTTGTTTATTTCCTTGTTGCTGTGCTTGTGTCGCTCCCTGCATATATATATAAACCCGCGTGCGACTGTATTCGATAACACTCGTAAATGTCCGTGCGTGTATATTTGCTCGCGACTGTGTTGCACTCTCTATAATATGATGCGTGTGTGTGTGT
>NW_026382484.1:0-246 GCF_001194135.2 Octopus bimaculoides | reverse complement strand
GAACTCGGAATCTTGGGATTAGTAGCCCGCGCTCTTAACCACTACGCCATTCCAAATTTAATGAGAATACACAATGCGGCCTGCTGCTATAGAAAGCACCATCTCAAGATGGTGCACGGTGGGACTGAACCTGAAACAACATAGATACATAGCGAGATTCTTAACCACATAGCCACGCCTGGTTTTATAAACGCCTGTCTTTTTAACATGGGTTGTATCTGATTTGATATATGTGTATATTATATA
>NW_026382483.1:0-454 GCF_001194135.2 Octopus bimaculoides | reverse complement strand
AGGAATGTATGTATATAGACAGGCAAGCAAGTTAAGGCGCGCGTGTGTGAACACATGTATTGGCGAAGGTCTCGGTATGTGGTGTGTGGGGGGGAGGGTGCTTGTGTTTGTGTGTATATGCGAGAACGGGTGCGTACACGTAAGCAAATGTATGTATGGGTATATATGGGCGCACACATACGAGCACCGATGTATAAATGTAGGTGTACATGCATATATACAGGCATGTGTGTGTGCGTGTATACGTATGAATAGGTGAGCGTGTGTGTGCATATATGTGCATGTGGAGGTTTCTGTGCGTGTGTGTGTGTGTGTACGGGTATGGGTGTATGTGGGTATGTACACATGGGTATGCGCATATGTATGTGTGTACGTACACTCACGTGTTTGTAAACCGGTGTCTACACGCTAGCAGACGCTTATGTAAACACTCACTTGAATTACCTCCCCTCAC
>NW_026382482.1:0-307 GCF_001194135.2 Octopus bimaculoides | reverse complement strand
TGTGTGAATGCTAATGTCTTTGAACATATGTTAACGTGAAGTGTGCGAGTGCCTGTCAATTTATGTGTGTGCGAATAATTTCATATTTTTTTAATTGAGTTTGTCTTTTGAATTCTGCTCCAGAACAAAAGCTAAATTTCTATATTGTGTACATTTACACTTGTATGTCGTCCCTTTTGTTGTCTAGAATGACTGGTAGAATGGATGTGAGTATAGATGGTAAGATTTTAGAGGAGGTGAGTGTTTTCAAGGATTTGAGATCACATGTGACGGCAGATAGGGGAGCTGGCTCAGTAAGGGGGACACA
>NW_026382481.1:0-282 GCF_001194135.2 Octopus bimaculoides | reverse complement strand
GTGTGTGTGTGTGTGTGTGTGTGTGTGCTTGAGTGTGTATGTGTGTATGTGTTTGCGTGTCACAATGGATGGTTACATCTGGTGATAGTGTTGAAGACCAGTTATGTGGAAAAAACAAAAAAGAGAAGGTGGTCATGGTTGGAGTGCCTCTGATTATAAATTTCCTCAACTGGAGTTCACCAAAGATAAACAATAGCAACAACAACAATAACAATAACATTGACAAAAGTGAAAAAGAAAAACAAACATGATGAACACATGTTGTCTTTTTTTTTTTTTTTT
>NW_026382480.1:0-329 GCF_001194135.2 Octopus bimaculoides | reverse complement strand
TAGATAGATAGATAGATAGATAGATAGGTAGATAGATAGATAGATAGATCTAGGGAGAGAAAGAGAGATGTAAACAGGGTGAGAGAAACAGACAGATCTAGACGGGGAGAAGAGTACCTCTTTCTGACAGAATTCTTTTTTAATCTTTATATCTCCCTAGTTTGTCCTCTGCCTATTTACGCATTTAAATATATATTTATGCGTTTTCCCATCAATACCTGCGTACACACACACATACATACATACATGTGTTTGTGGTTGCGTGTGTATGTGTTTATGTATATATACATACACACACACACACCTATATATATATATATATATATATA
>NW_026382479.1:0-559 GCF_001194135.2 Octopus bimaculoides | reverse complement strand
TCGAAACGTTAAAGACTTTCTCAATTCTCAAGCGTTATACTAATACATCTGTTTGTTTACTATACCACCTGTCTTCGTCTGTTGTTTTTTGTGAATTCTCCCTATATACATATATATATATAATTTTATATAAAGGGCATTAACTGTGTAGTAATGCCTCACGCTATATATATATATATATACGTATGTATATGTATGTGTGTATATATATATAAATTGATACATATATATATATGCATACATGTATGTATGTATATATACATGAATATGCATGGTTAGAGTAGCTATTTTCAGTAACACAGAATACTAGTCAAGCATTGGTATTTTAAACGGAGCAGAAGACGTTGTAGTAGGATATTGACAAGGAGTGGACACAGTCAAACTATGGGTTTATATGGGGGAAACAATTTCAGATTAGGGTAGATGTAGTATAAGTATAAATAACAGAAGGGAGAGTTTATTCTGTTAATCAGATCAAGTGGAATATTTTACATCAAAAGAGTACAAACTGTAGTAGTAGTAGTAGTAGTGGTAGTGGTGGTGGTGGTGGTGGTGGTGG
>NW_026382478.1:1562-4251 GCF_001194135.2 Octopus bimaculoides | reverse complement strand
GAAATGATATTTCCATTTTATTGAATTACCTTGTAAATCATCATCATCATTAACATCATCATCAGCAGCAGCAACAACAACAACAAAAATAATGATTACAAGAGCACTTAGAGGGGGCAAACCTCCGCCAAGACAACATCAACGTCCTCTCAACGATTAGCCAGAGATGATTTTTGAATGAGAATATCTGAAATAAACTCGATTGCTCTCACAAACAAGAATACTAAAAATGAACTCGACTGCTCCCAAAAATTACATGGAGCTAGCAAATTAATTCTGAAAACGGCAGGATCCGCATACTTCGCCTCGATGAATAACTCTCACCTCTCGGACTCGTAAATAATTTATGCACCAATTTATGAAGAGAAATAAGGATCCAGAAATATATAACACGTAACGTTATTGGACCTTCGATCCAGTTCCCACACAACACTCAGCTAATCACAACACAGGGTTTAATAAATGTCCAATAACTTATATGATAGGTATTTTAACCAATCTCAATAGAGTAGCGTGGTGAGCTTTTATAAATTAACTTAATGTTTTCGAATATTCAATAATAGAATTTGGTCTCCCTACACGTCTATCACTTCCATATGTTCAGAATATTGCTATTGGTCAGAATCTTACTATTCGTATAGGCATTATACAGGAATATGCAAGGGAACAGCACTTCCCTTCTTGAAGCCCATAGCCAAGAAGTGGATGTAACTAATCCAGAATTTGATTCTTCGATAAACTTTGTGCTAACCATTACGGTTTATAATCTACTAGTTCCATTTATATGTTGTGTTTGGGTAGAATTCAACATTCTCATGTAGTTACGTATTAAAGCTTGCTTGTCAGCCTGAACGAATTACACCTTTGTCTTTTATATGTCACCTTTTTTTTTACTAGATTGGAAGTACTGCATCTACCTGTCACCAGCACATAATATAGTTTAAGTGTTATATATTGAAGTACGGAACAGATATGTGGATGTCTGTAGCTGTGTTTTTGAACATTGTGATCTTAAGGAGTTAGTTTCAAAATGAGGTTGTTCGTCATAGTGCTTGTAGTATATTGGGGGGGCTCATCGTAGTAGACCGTATCGAAATTGTTGATAACGGTATGGAGGTGGGGTCATATCAGGACCGAAAGGCAGAGAGAAACAGATCAAGGAGAAGTTATGGGGTGAAAAATAATGAAGAACGATTATGTTTGTGATTCACAATGAAGAGAGAAAATATGTTAAACGAAACAGCGGAGATGAAAAACAATTATAAAAAAAGTTGAAAGTTTTTGCTGGCTTAATTCTCCACGCGCCGGGAAGCAACATGGGATATGAGAGAGAAAGAATCATGGACTGATGAGGAAAGTATATGGGAGAGGGAAAGATATAAGAGAGAGAAGAGAGAGAGAGAGAAGTAGCAAAAGAGAGGGAAAGTGAGTGAAGGAGAAATGTCATGGAGACAGATTTGTTTTCTTCACTGAAAGGAGAATAGAGGAAATACCGTAAATCCTCGAGTATAATCCGCATTTTCTTCCCAAAATTGAAAGGTCAAAATCCCTAGTGCGTACTATATACGAGGTTAAAAATGAAAAATATTTTCTAAGCAATGTCCGAGTCTCTATTTGCTGTACGGCAATGTTTATTCAGACGCATTTTGTGATGTTGGGCTTGTAACTGATAGTGATAAATATGTGAAAGGCAATTTACTTGATATTTATATTTCACTGACGTTATTACTGTTATTTCTTTATTTTCTGCAAACAAAGCGCACAGAAAAGCTACACGTTTGCATTATGTTACATATACAATAATAATAAAGGACGTTACCATATATATGTTTACAAACCAAGGACGTTATATAGACCTCCTTGACTCAAGTTAGAGAAGGAATGTGTATTATACACAAGGTTCAGGTTTTTCAGAAGTACAGCCCCCTAAAAATCCCCTGCGCATTATACTCAAGGGCGGGCTATTCTCGAGGATTTACGGTATGTGTTCACAGATAATTACGAAGTGAGGAAAAATATTTTTTTTCCTTTATTTCAGTCATTAGACTGCAGCCATGCTACAGGAGGTGGAGGACGCCTGGAATAAGTTTTAGTCGAATGAATCGACCCAAGCACTTTTTTCTCAGTATGGTAAAAATTGCCCAAAGTGCCATGTCACACGTTGGGACAAAAAAAAAAACCGGAATTATATGGTTGGGAAGCAAGCCTAATATTGACGGTCTTAGACGAAATATGGCGAAAATTGACTATGAAAATAAATAGCATTATATACAAATTAATTACACAAAACAAAGGAAATAATCACACTGAATGGTTCTTATGTTGAACATGTCAAAGAGAGCTGTGTAGTACCCGTCGCACTAGCCACACAGGTTAGAAAAGTAAGGTCACGCTAGCATGTATAACATTTGAAAGACTTAAGAAACAGGATCTGGAGCTTGTAGGACATCAGCCAGCGATGCATTGATAGGTTGTACATTTTTGTTTCTCTAATCAGGGTCTAGAAACAGGGACCCTAAAGTTCAAAAATACACATAAATAAGAGGTTATTAAAATGTGTGTAAAACTAAAGAGATATTATTATGAGAGTGGCGTAATTTGTATAAGAAACGTTATTTACATGACATAAACCAGAACCGAAGTAATCAGATGCAAGAGACTGAAATGGTGCGACCATCTAATTAGAAAA
>NW_026382478.1:0-1132 GCF_001194135.2 Octopus bimaculoides | reverse complement strand
CTTGTATCCCCGGGTGTTGGAATATGTTGGATACCGTGAGTGGCTGCGGCCTTATGGGCCTGTATATCATGTAGAGAATATAACTAAGAAAATACTTCAATGAAAATATTGAGGCGTGCGCTGTCTCCATTGATGGAGTGAAAGTAGATATGAACGTGTAGAAGACAAATCTACGTACAGTTCTTTGATTGGAATGTAACTGTTTGTGAAATGTTCATTACTTGAACAATAACAGTTGAATTACCTGATAATACTAATTAGATAAATGGTCATAAATCTAACCAACATGATACATTTTGCAAGTTTTAACATTTTAGTGGAATGTTTAAATTAACAAATGGAATCAATGCCTCTGGTATGTGATCTTAGCCTGCAGTATTACAGCATTTCATCTAGAAAACGAACGGTAAGAACAGATCAGATTTAATCCTTTATTTAACAATATTAAAGCTTACATTGATTACATTAAATTGGCAAAAAGATAGAATATCAATATAATTTCAAATCAAACAATGGTTTCAAGCCATAGTGAGGCATTGAAACTTGTTAAAATTACATTATGGTGGATTATACAGCCTCTTGCATGCATGGTGTTGTATTAAAAGGTATAATTATAGTGTCGTTACAAGGAAATATATTTTATATTATTATATGGAGAAAATATTATTTTATAGCATAAAATATCATCAAAGACGATTCTTGGAGGCACCTTTTCAATTTTCACTCATAAGTTTGTATCTGCTGTTTTATCCTCTATTTCATTACCAGTACTTGAACCTGGAAACATAATGAAAAAACAAAATATTAAATTTTAAGCATATTATTTACCAGACGGTATAATTTATGTATATATATATATATGTGTGTGTGCGTGTGTGTGTGTGTGTAATATATAAAGATGAGAATGTGTGTGTGTCTGTGTGAATCCCTAAAACTTGAAAACTACACGACCAATTTCATTCAAATTTTACACATGCATTACTTAGGGTTCATGTAGTGTCATAGGCCCCACATTTTTTAACTTCTTGCCTAGTGCGAACCCAGAGCAATATCATATCTCATCCAATATTTCAGCATTACGCGTCAAAAGTGAAACAATAACATCTCTCTATTGTAATGTCAGATATTTTCA
>NW_026382477.1:0-204 GCF_001194135.2 Octopus bimaculoides | reverse complement strand
ATTTATCTATCTATCTATCTATCTATCTATCTATCTATCTATCTATTTGTTACGTTTTTGGTCTCCCCGCCAAGACCACAGATAGGACCTGTTTTTTTATATTGTGTCCACGTACAAGCATTTTATCTCTTTCTATATTATACATATATATTTATATATATGTTTTTAAAGTATATATTGTATATATATGTATATATATATATA
>NW_026382476.1:903-1030 GCF_001194135.2 Octopus bimaculoides | reverse complement strand
GTGGTAATAGTAGTAGGAGTTGCAGTAGTAGTAGTAGTAGTAGTAGTGGTGGTGGTAGTAGTAGTAGGAGTTGCAGTAGTAGTAGTAGTAGTAGTGGTAATAGTAGTAGGAGTTCCAGTAGTAGTAG
>NW_026382476.1:786-893 GCF_001194135.2 Octopus bimaculoides | reverse complement strand
GTAGTAGTAGTAGTAGTGGTAATAGTAGTAGGAGTTCCAGTAGTAGTAGTAGTAATGGTGGTAGTAGTAGTAGGAGTTGCAGTAGTAGTAGTAGTAGTAGTAGTGGT
>NW_026382476.1:470-624 GCF_001194135.2 Octopus bimaculoides | reverse complement strand
GTAGTAGTAGTGGTAGTAGTAGTAGGAGTTGCAGTAGTAGTAGTAGTAGTGGTAATAGTAGTAGGAGTTGCAGTAGTAGTGGTAATAGTAGTAGGAGTTGCAGTAGTAGTAGTAGTGGTGGTGGTGGTGGTGGTGGTAGTGGTAGTGGTAGTAG
>NW_026382476.1:348-460 GCF_001194135.2 Octopus bimaculoides | reverse complement strand
TAGTAGTGGTGGTGGTGGTGGTGGTGGTAGTGGTAGTGGTAGTAGTAGTATTGTTGGTGGTGGTAGTAGTAGTAGTGGTAATAGTAGTAGGAGTTGCAGTAGTAGTAGTAGT
>NW_026382476.1:172-338 GCF_001194135.2 Octopus bimaculoides | reverse complement strand
GTAGTGGTAATAGTAGTAGGAGTTGCAGTAGTAGTAGTAGTAGTAGTAGTTGTTGTAGGAGTTGCAGTAGTAGTAGTAGTAGTAGTAGTAATAATGGTAGTAGTAGTAGGAGTGGCAGTAGTAGTAGTAGTAGTAGTAGTAGTGGTAATAGTAGTAGGAGTTGCAG
>NW_026382476.1:0-162 GCF_001194135.2 Octopus bimaculoides | reverse complement strand
TAGTAGTAGTAGTAGTAGTAGTAGTAGTAGTAGTGGTAATAGTAGTAGGACTTGCAGTAGTAGTAGTAGTAGTAGTAGTGGTAATAGTAGGAGTTGCAGTAGTAGTAGTAGTAGTAGTGGTGGTAGTAGTAGTAGGAGTTGCAGTAGTAGTAGTAGTAGTAG
>NW_026382475.1:0-318 GCF_001194135.2 Octopus bimaculoides | reverse complement strand
TCTGAATGCGCACACACACACACACACACGCGCGTATCTGAATAGAACACCACTGCATCGCACGGTTCCCTTCTTAGAACTGAGTCAACTGGAGGAACGTAAACAGAAGCGTTTCGTTCAAGAACACAACGCACTGCCGGTGTGAGAATCAGAACCAGGTTCTTGTGAGCGTGAGAACAACACCCAGACCATTAAACCATGTACCTTCTCTCTCTCTCCCACTGTCTATCTCTCTCTCCCACTGTCTATCTCTCTCTCCCACTGTCTATCTCTCTCTCTCCCACTGTCTATCTCTCTCTCTCTCCCACTGTCTATCTC
>NW_026382474.1:0-219 GCF_001194135.2 Octopus bimaculoides | reverse complement strand
GTGTGTGTGTATATATATGCGTATAGATATATGTACATATACGCATGTATATATGTAGGGTTAAGCTTTCTGGTCTCCCTTTTCTGCGCTCCCACATATTTTGTTTTAAGTGGTTATCTACCATGTTTAGCTGGTGGTGTTTGGGGTGGGCAAATTGCAGAAATAGCACTCAGAAGAAAAAGACTGCATCCATTACCTACATTGACATTGAAGAGGAAG
>NW_026382473.1:0-521 GCF_001194135.2 Octopus bimaculoides | reverse complement strand
GCCCGGTCTGGGAATCGAAACCACGATCCTATGACCGCGAGTCCGATGCCATAACCACTGGGCCATTGCGCCTCCACTTAACGACTGTTAACAAGCATACAAATAATCATTCTTTCTGAAGAGATTTTCACCTCGAGATCGTGGGGCAATAGTCTTCAAAATTCATTACAATGTAAGACTGGTTATGGGCCTCCGCCGCTCGACGCTGGAGATTCAGTTAGTTGGTCAATTGAATTTACAAGTATCTTTTATCACTTGCTTATTTCAGTCATTGGACTGCGGCCATGCTGGGCACCGCCTTGAATGGTTTTAGTCGGACGAATCATCGACCCCAGTACTTTTTTTTGAAGCCTGGTATTTATTTTGTTGGTTGATTTTATCGAACTTTTAAGTTGCGGGAACGTAAACAAACCAACACTAGTTGTCGATACCAGTTTAGGGGACAAACGCAAAAACAGATATGCACAGACGTGTATCTCTCTCCTTCTCTCTCTCTCTCTCTCTCTCTCTCTCTCTCTCTC
>NW_026382472.1:0-202 GCF_001194135.2 Octopus bimaculoides | reverse complement strand
CACACATATAGAGACACACACATACACACACACATATAAACACAGATGCACATACTCACACTCACCATGTCCATACAACAATTAGCTGTGCTTCAAAATAGAACAGACTAATTCATTCATTGACAGTATGTCTTTACTTTAGTGCATGTCGATACATCCAGTTCTAGTAGTAGTAGTAGTAGTAGTAGTAGTAGTTGTTGTT
>NW_026382471.1:0-229 GCF_001194135.2 Octopus bimaculoides | reverse complement strand
ATATATATATATATATATATATATATATATACACATACATATACATGCATGTATATGTGGGTGCGTGCCTTTATCTGACTCTTTCTTTCTCTCTCCCCCTATTTATCTATCTATCTTTTTTCATATACATACCTGCATGCATATATTATATGTATGCAGGTATGTATGTCTATATACAAACATACACACATACATATGAATATATATATATATATATATATATATATAT
>NW_026382470.1:0-664 GCF_001194135.2 Octopus bimaculoides | reverse complement strand
TTTTTTTTTTTTTTTTATCAAAATTAATAAATCAGTATTTATGAAAAGTTACAATCAAAATTTTATTGCTCAAATAATACAACTTTTATTTCCTTTCAAAACAGAGGTTATCATTTTAAAGTTATCAAGATATTTCCTTAGTAACATTTTTAAAAACAATTGTCATGGTTGTGACAGAATCATATTCATTTCACATTGATCAGTATATTCATTATTATATTAATCACATATATTATTATATCAATTGCATATATATTATTATTTTAACCACATATATATTATTATTATATTAATTGTGTATATATATATATATATATATATATATATATCCTTTATATTCTTATATTCAGTTTTTACATAATTATTCAGTAATGATTCTAAAATAGTCTATCATTCCCCTATGATTAGTTTCTGATACTCTACAACTTTCATTTTTAACTCAGAATTTTAATAAATATTTTCTGTTTTTGTGTTTATTTTATTTTATTTTATTTTATTTCATCATATATAATATTATGTTAATATTATATTTATATTATATTAATATTATATATATATATATTGTATTAATATTATGTGTATGTATATATATATATAATATATACATACATATATTTATTATATACATACATTTTTGTTCCATTATATATATATATATATATAT
>NW_026382469.1:0-247 GCF_001194135.2 Octopus bimaculoides | reverse complement strand
ATAAAATCTGGTAATTAGTCATATATTAATTAATATCAATCAATTATCAGGAGGGCAGCACATCTAAAGAATCAAAGAAATTCAGAAATATTATCTGCAATCTCAGGGGATAAAGGTACATTTTAACAAAATTACGTGGACCACTAACGTGGACAATTAATGCGCTAGAAATACATCACATTTGTGTATATTAAGACCTGATGATTGCGGTTAAATTACAAATCAGGCTGATGAGGAATAGACAAAT
>NW_026382468.1:0-499 GCF_001194135.2 Octopus bimaculoides | reverse complement strand
TATATATATATATATATATATATATATATTGAAGTGTGTGTGTCTTGACAACCGATGTTGGTGTGTTAATGTCCCCGTAGCCTAGCGTTTCGGCAAAAGAGAAGCGATAGAATAAGTAACAGGCTTGCAAAGAACAAGTCCTGGGGTCGATTTCTTCGACTAAGACCTTACAAGGCGGTGCTCCAGCATGGCCGCAGTCAAATGACTGAAACAAGTAAAAAAGTAAAGGAATAAAAGAATGTATAAACGTATAAATGTACTCGCGCGCGTGTGAAATAAAGAATCATTCATGAAGCCAAAGGAATTTTCATTTCCCAAAATCTTCAGTCTCTTTCAACCTTTCACGGTGATTAGAGGCTAGGGAATGTGTGCGCCAGGGGGCGTACCCAGACATCTGAGGACTAGTGTGAAGTGACAGTCATCTTCACCTTGTTTTTGATGATTGTGGAGATATTTTATGCACCTTTGAGTTCTTAAACACCCAATGTAACATGCTGGT
>NW_026382467.1:0-481 GCF_001194135.2 Octopus bimaculoides | reverse complement strand
CATGCTAGCATGGAAAGCGGACGTTAAACGATGATGATACACACACACGTTATATAGGTGCAGGCAAGGCCGTGTGGTAATTAACTTACTTGCCAACCACATGGTTCCAGGTTCAGTTCCACTGAGTGGCACCTTGAGCTAGTGTCTTCTATTATAGCCCTGGGCCGACCAAAGACTTGGGAGTGGATTTGGTAGATGGAAACTGAAAGAAGCTCGTCGTATATATATATATATATATATATATATATATATATATGTATGTATATATATATATATGCGTGTATGTGTGTGTGTGTGTGTGTGTATCTGTTTGTCCCCCCAACATCGCTTGACAACCGATGCTGGTGTGTTTATGTCCCCGTAACTTAGCGGTTCGGCAGAAGAGACCGATAGAATAAGTACTAGCCTTACAAAGAATAAGTCCTGGAGGTCATTTGTTCAACTAAAGGTGGTGCTCCAGCATGGCCGCAGTCAAATGACT
>NW_026382466.1:0-299 GCF_001194135.2 Octopus bimaculoides | reverse complement strand
TCGTGTTTAGCATATAATTTTAGGTCATCCATATATAGAAGGTGGCTGACAGTTTCTCCGTAGCATTTGTAACCGCATCCAGTTCTATTTAGCAATTCTGCTAAAGGTGTGAGTGCCAGGCAGAACAGGAGTGGAGAGAGCGTGTCTCCCTGGAATATTCCTCTTCTAATGGGGATGACCTTCGTTTTCACAAGTTCCTCTTTTGTTTCGAGCTGTAGCACTGTTTGCCATTTGTTCATTTGTTCATTGAGTGCCCTATTATTATTATTATTATTATTATTATTATTATTATTATTATT
>NW_026382465.1:231-514 GCF_001194135.2 Octopus bimaculoides | reverse complement strand
ATAAACAAACAATGGAGTGTACGTGAACAATTGAATGTCAAAGAACGCATGTTAATTATTTTTGTGCAATGTCAAACTAAATTTATTTACTAAAATAAACGCTTAAATAATCGGGAATTCTTTACAGTGCACCATGTATATATGTATTGTTTATCTGACTGTATGTTTATGTATGTATGTATGTATGTATGCATGCATGCACACATGTATGCATACACTTATGCATGTATGTGTGTGTATATATATGAGTATGTATGTATATAACATAATATATGCATACATA
>NW_026382465.1:0-109 GCF_001194135.2 Octopus bimaculoides | reverse complement strand
CATACATACATACATACATACATACATACATTTGTACACACATACGTATATACGAACATACATACATACATACACATTTGTATATATGCAATTATGTCACATGAGAATC
>NW_026382464.1:0-262 GCF_001194135.2 Octopus bimaculoides | reverse complement strand
TATGTTCTAAATTGTTGGAATGGAGCATGTAAAATTCGTTTGAATTTTACCGATGATGACGCTGATGATGATAGCGTTTTATTCTCTCAGCTGCTCAAGTCCCACGCCTCCCACCTTGTTGTGGCACAAATGTCAAGTCTTTTACTGAATGAAAATGAATCCTGCTCCCGTCTGAAGTCTACTAATTATTGAAAGTTTCTCTTTTGCACAACTGATAGCTTACCTGTATGCATGCATGCATATATACATATAGGCATACATA
>NW_026382463.1:0-241 GCF_001194135.2 Octopus bimaculoides | reverse complement strand
TGCTGGTGGTGGGGATCTTTGACTACCGACACCAAATTCGTCATCACACCACACCACACGTTTGTCCACATCACAGTGGGTTCGTTTGTCACACGTAGTGCATGTGTGTGTGTATATGTGTATGTGTGGTGCGTATGTGTGTATGTGGTGTGTGAATACATACGATATATAATATATATATGCATATATACATATATATATATACACACACACATGCATATATATATATATATATATATAT
>NW_026382462.1:0-217 GCF_001194135.2 Octopus bimaculoides | reverse complement strand
CAGACATATATATATTATAAATACACATACACACTCATGTACACACACACACATACATACATATATGTTATATATATATATATATATGTATATATATATATATATATACATGAACACACACATACATATATATTGTATAAACACACACACACACGGAAGATCTAAACATTTTTCAGTGTCAGGTTTCTGACAAAATTAATTTGAAGGAAGCCTCATA
>NW_026382461.1:0-203 GCF_001194135.2 Octopus bimaculoides | reverse complement strand
CATACATACATACATACATACATACATACATATATATATTAACGTGTATGCACATATGTTATAAATATATGTAGATTTGTATGTAGGTGTGTATGCATAAATGAATACGTATTTACATGTGCATGTAATTTATTTATGTATATGCATATATCTGTCTGTAAATAATATAAGATGTTAATAGGTATGTCTCTATGTACGTAAGG
>NW_026382460.1:0-243 GCF_001194135.2 Octopus bimaculoides | reverse complement strand
TATATATATATTTATATATATGTATATATACATATATAGATAGATAGATAGATATACATATATCTATAATATAATATGTGACACGCACATTTCGTGACACACACACACAGTCGGTTGCCATAATAATACTATTAGGCAACCGACTAATTGTCACCTATTATATTATAGATAAATTCCTTTATTTACATAATAGCGAGGTCGCATTCATTCTTTTGTCGTCATACTATTACTATTAATATATAT
>NW_026382459.1:0-273 GCF_001194135.2 Octopus bimaculoides | reverse complement strand
GATATGGTCTTTCTCCAGTATGAATTCGTTTGTGACAAGTCAAATGACTACTTAAAGAGTATGATTTACCACAGATATCACAATGATATGGCTTCTCTCCTGTATGTGTAAGTTTGTGTCTTGTCAAGGTATAACTTTGAGAGAATGATTTACCACAAATATCACAATGATATGCCTTCTCTCCTGTATGTGAAAGTTTGTGTTTAGTCAAGTGACCATTTTGAGAAAATGATTTACCACAAATATCACAATGATATGGCTTCTCTCCTGTAT
>NW_026382458.1:0-826 GCF_001194135.2 Octopus bimaculoides | reverse complement strand
CTCTCTCTCTCTCTCTCTCTCTCTCTCTCTCTCTCCCTTTCTCTTTTTCCCCTTCTCTGTCCCGCTTTATGAAGGGTCTAGTCCAGTCATGGGCAAACTATGACCCGCGGGATCTTGTGAACAGCTCACCAAAACGAAAAACTACCTTGAATTTTCTTTAGTGTAGGTCGCCTGTTGATCAGCCATGTCTCATGCGACTCGCTTCTCAAAAGACTTGCCGATGCCAGGTTTAATCGAACAAATCAATCAGAGAACACTCTTTCTTTTTTCTGCATGTCTAGTACTTATTCTACAGATCACTTTTGCTGAACTTAGACAAACTAACACTGGTTGTCGAACGGTGGTCGGAGTAACAAACACGTGGAGGAACAACAAATGCTCAATAAACATTCACGAATTGTTGTTATTACTGCTGCTGTTGTTGTGGTTTAACCTCTGGTCATTTGCACTTATAGTCAAAGGTATTGCAACCGTGACCATCATGTCTCTATATAGGGCTGTGTCATGCACCAATAAGTTCAAGATGCTCCGGAATTGTTAAAGATATGCTTCAATTTTTTTCTAAAACTGACAGAATTTTATGCTTATTACTACAACAGATTTATAAATCTCACGTCAAACTTCTATTGAAAATTTTCAACATGTCTGTATCCCTGCATACTTCAAATCTCTCCTTAGCGTTGTGAAACACATTCTGAAGCATTTCAGGAGTTAGCTCCTGCACTGCTAACTGAATGTGTTCTTTAAGTTGGGTGGATCTCAAGATTTTCGCGACATGACAAACACACAGACAGACACACATCCTGTGTTTTATATATATAGATAT
>NW_026382457.1:0-352 GCF_001194135.2 Octopus bimaculoides | reverse complement strand
ACACACACACACACACGCATATATCCATTTCAAATATAGAATATTGTTCTTTGAGTTGTTCTGACACAAATCTTCTTACCATTTCTATAAAAACTCACTCCTACATGTTGAACATTATACATACATACACACATACATACGTACGTACTTATTCTTTTCTACTCTAGGCACAAGGCCCGGAATTTTGGGGGAAGAAGCCAGTCAATTAGATCGATCCCGGTACGCAACCGGTACTTAATTTATCGAACCCGGAGGATGAAAAGCAAAGTCGAAATTTTTCGTTATTTTTTCATTGCCCCAGTATGGCCACAGTCAAATGACTGAAACAAGTAAAAGAGTATATATACATATA
>NW_026382456.1:0-298 GCF_001194135.2 Octopus bimaculoides | reverse complement strand
TGTGTATATATATGTTTTTCTTTTCTGGATTATTTTGAAAACAAGCGACTTTGGAACGTTTGGGAATCTATTACAATACCTAGTGGAAATAAAAGACATGTATTTTAGAAATGAATTTGTTTTGTCTAAAACTTTTAAATCAGTATAATTCTATGCCAATACCTAATGCAAAAAATGTAAACAAAATATTCATCTGTCTCGTTTGCTGAATTTTCTTAAGAAAAATCTTTTTTTAGTGGTCAGACGATTGGGGTCTACATCTAGCATATTGGATGTCCACTTAGTGGTCATCCCTCTT
>NW_026382454.1:0-215 GCF_001194135.2 Octopus bimaculoides | reverse complement strand
AATAATAATAATAATAATAATAATAATAATAATGATAATAATGATAAGAAGAAGAGAAGCAACAACAACAGCAACAAGAGTATGAAGAAGACAATGATAGTAATTACGATGATGATGATGATTACGATGATGATGATGATGACGACGATCATCATCATTGTCGTCGTCGTCATAATAATGATAATAATAATAAATAATAATAATAATAATAATAA
>NW_026382453.1:357-495 GCF_001194135.2 Octopus bimaculoides | reverse complement strand
ATCTATATATGTATGTATATATATGTGTATGTATGTATATATATCTATATGTGTATGTATATATATCTATATTTGTATGTATATATATATATGTGTATATATATATATATATATATATATATATATATATATATATAT
>NW_026382453.1:0-347 GCF_001194135.2 Octopus bimaculoides | reverse complement strand
TGTACTTAAAAATATGTATGTATGTATGTATGTATTTATAAATATATATACATTTGATTAGAGGTTGTGTTAACCTCATGAAGGAATGGTTTCATCCATGGGGATACTGGTTCAATACCTAATATTTTGGAAGAAAATAAATTTCCTTGAAATAGTAGCTATATATAAAAAACATATGGTCTGCTATAATGAATCCATAAACACATACAAAACATCCAAGGGTGAATATTTTTTCTCTCTGAAGATATTATTCTCAGATCATGTAAATTTAATATTTACTTAAATTTTCTGAGTATTAATTGAAACAGCTGTAAGGGCTGATGATTAATTTGCTGTTAATAATAAAC
>NW_026382452.1:0-252 GCF_001194135.2 Octopus bimaculoides | reverse complement strand
TAGATAGATAGATAGATAGATAGATAGATAGATAGATAGATAGAATTACATACATACACATATAGGTATGTGTTTGCAGAGTATGTGCACGTGTCTGTATATTATGTGTGTTTATACATACATACATACATACATACATAGATATACGTATACACATACACACATACATATATATACATACATATGTACGTACTTACATTCACACATATTTATATACATATATACATATATGTATGAAATATATATATATAA
>NW_026382451.1:0-500 GCF_001194135.2 Octopus bimaculoides | reverse complement strand
CATTGTGTTTTTATCGTAATTGGTGTATTTTGGACAAAATGGCAATTTCGTTTCAATTACAGTACCGCCTTTCAGTTCTTTAATGATTAAATATTTGGTATTATAATCAAAAATGATAGTTAACGGACTGAGTTTTGAATTGGGATCCAAAGAATTATTGCAACATTTGATGTTGAGTTTAATATATTTCATTGACAATGTACACTTTATCTTAGTAATGTTATGTATATATTCAGAAATCTGACAGTGATGTTCTAATGTTTCATTTAATATATGACGCGAGCATTTACGAACACTGGGTATGCAAGGGACTAGATAAAGTTTTAAATTATCAGGAGGAGCGTGCCATTTGTCACATTTACCATTTTCAATCATATTCATTATATTGACAGGGTTTATATTTTCTGTATTTTTGCAGTCATAAACTATCTCCCATAATATATATTTTTCCGAGTGGCACAGAGCACAATATCGGTTCCTATAAAGTCTTTTAGTTGTTT
>NW_026382450.1:0-203 GCF_001194135.2 Octopus bimaculoides | reverse complement strand
GGTTAGTAACAATTCTATGTTTTTGTTTAACCACTCCTACATATACACATTGAATGAACACACATATATGCATACATGGGATACATATATGCACGCATACATACACAGTACACATACGTACATACACATATACACATGCATACATAATTACATATACATATACAAACACATGCATACATACATACATACATACATACATACAT
>NW_026382449.1:0-340 GCF_001194135.2 Octopus bimaculoides | reverse complement strand
ATATATATATATATATATTTATATATCTATATATGTATGCATGTGTATATAGCCAGATGGATGTTGTGAGATTGATATTTATTTGAAAGGAGAGTAAGTTTTCACATCTTGTGATCTTTAGATATCACAGAGAACATACGGATTTCAATTGATAATGCATCAAAGTATACACGAGGAAGCACTTATAACATTATATATGTTGTACACCTACATACATATATATATACATGCATACATATATACAAACATATAGATATATATATATATACAAACATGTAGATATACCTATGTATATATATATATGTATATATATGTGTGTGTATATATATGTGTGTATGTA
>NW_026382448.1:0-265 GCF_001194135.2 Octopus bimaculoides | reverse complement strand
ACACACACACACACACACACACACATATATATATATACATATATATATGCTCACTACTCATTTTATCTTTTTGTCTTTGTTAACATTGTTAATGCTTCATTTAAAAGTATCATCAATTCAATCCCAGATATAAAATTTATAATAATTTTTTCCAACCATTCTATCGACCCTACCTCACGAACAAAAGATAAAATAACAAAAAAATTATAGCAACAACGCAAATTATTATTATTATTATTATTATTATTATTATTATTATTATTAT
>NW_026382447.1:0-460 GCF_001194135.2 Octopus bimaculoides | reverse complement strand
ACGTATGTGTAGATATGTGTGTATCTTTGTGTACGTGTTTGTGCCTGTGTATGTGCGTGTGTGTGCATTTGTTACTGTATATGTGTTACTGTATATATGTATACTGTTAGCGCTTAAAGTTTCGATTTGGAGATATTTAATTTGGGATATTACTGAAAAATCGCTTGTTCCTTGTTTACACACACAGAGAAACAGACACACACATGTGGACATATATTTATAATGCATGCATATATATATATATGTAATGTATAAATTTATACAAGTTGAATATATATAAGTATATATATTTATGGTTTCATGCATTCCTTCCAAATCTCCGTTTTTATACATGAGTGTGTGTTGTTTGTATATGTGTGTATGTATATCCATAGATATATTAACGTACGTATATACACACACACACACACACATACACATATATATATACACATACATATAATAGATATGTATAACTATA
>NW_026382446.1:0-463 GCF_001194135.2 Octopus bimaculoides | reverse complement strand
GCAAATCGACCCCAGGGCTTATTCTTTGGAAGCCTAGTACTTATTCTATCTGTCGCTTTTTGCCGAACCGCTAGGTGACGGGGACATAAACACACCAGCATCGGTTGTCAAGCGATATTGGGGGACAAACACAGACACACACACACACACACACACATATATATATATATATATATATGTAGACTTACTTGCAAAAAAGGACGTGTGCGCTCAATAATGTAATAATACAGAATATATATACATGTATACACATATATGTACATACTTACATCTACATGTGTATATATATGCATATCAGGGTACAGGACGTTAGAACAATGAACTACAGACAACGGAACGAACACATAGGAACGGAAAGTCACTTGGAATATCCCTTCATCAGCTGTCTCTATTCTAACTAGACATTTCGAAGTAATATATATATATACGACGGGCTTCTTTCAGTTTCTGTCTACCAAATCCA
>NW_026382445.1:0-204 GCF_001194135.2 Octopus bimaculoides | reverse complement strand
GTGTGTGTGGTGTGTATTCTTTTACTTGTTCCAGTCATTTCACTGTGGCCATGTGTTATTCTTTGTAAGTCTAGTACTTATTCTATCGGTCTTGTAAGCTGAACCGCTAGGTTACAGGGACGTAAACACACAAACATCAGCTGTCAAGCGATGGAGTGGAGGCAAACACAGACACGCATACATACATACATACATATACATATA
>NW_026382444.1:0-220 GCF_001194135.2 Octopus bimaculoides | reverse complement strand
GGTTTTCCCTTTCGTGAGCCATTCAGGCATTTTCTCTGGCTCTGCTAGTACATTGTTAAAGTTTTCTGCCAGCCTTTTATGCCCTCCCGTCAGGTGTTTCAATCAGAAGTTGGGGATCTTGTCGTGTCCATGTGCCTTCCAGTTGCTTAGACTTTGCAGTGTCTGGGTGTCCTCTTCAGTTGTTATAGGGGCTCAGAGTTGCTCAGGTGCTAAGTTCGTT
>NW_026382443.1:0-310 GCF_001194135.2 Octopus bimaculoides | reverse complement strand
TATATATATGTGTGTGTGTGTATATATATGTATGTATGTATGTATGTATACATTCACAGACTAATAACAGGTAAGGTATATATATTTTTTAAAAATATGTTTAAATAATTTTTAATTAATTCTATTGTACTTTATTTTATTATACTTTATAGTAGGCTTTAAAATGCTTATATTATTCGATTAGTATTTTGGATATAACTTTCTATGTGTACTCCAGAAAATGTGGTTGTACTGAAATTGAAGTTGTGGTCCTATTGGTAAAATCCCAAATTTGTAATAATTATATATGTGTGTATATATATATATATAT
>NW_026382442.1:0-209 GCF_001194135.2 Octopus bimaculoides | reverse complement strand
CCTTCTCTCTCTCCCTCTCTCTCCCCCCCTCTCTCTCTATATATACATATATATGTAGTTATACATTTATAGTTGTCATATATAGCTAGTACATATACACACATAGATATATGTCGAGATAGACACCCATACATTTGTGCTTCACGTAGAAAGTTCTATCCGTTTCCTCTTCTCTTTCTTTTTCTTTCTCTCTTCCACAACACAATTCT
>NW_026382441.1:0-264 GCF_001194135.2 Octopus bimaculoides | reverse complement strand
GTGTGTGTGTGTGTGTGTGTGTGTGTGTATGTGTGTGCATGTGTGTGTGTATGCGTGCATGTGTGTGAGCGGTTCTGCATGTGTGTATGTATACATACACATGTGTGTATGTATGTCTACATATGTGTGTATGTATACATAGTTACGTTGCATTCATCAGTGCAGGCTATATTTCGTCAGGTGTCTCTCACACACATATGTATATATATATATGTATATATATGTGTGTGTGTATATATACATGTATATAAATATATATATATA
>NW_026382440.1:0-365 GCF_001194135.2 Octopus bimaculoides | reverse complement strand
GCCGTCATTACAATTATTATTATTATTATTATTAGGCATGTTATAATTCAATGGAATGTTATTTCTTATACTATCATTGGAGGTTCTGGGATTATCGGTGTTAGGCTGATAATTATTAATTATTCTTAATCTAGCTTTTTTTTTTTTTTTTTGGTTTTGTTACGTTTAGATATAATACATTTCATATTAGGGAGGGTTGAATATGAGACTCTAATAGTTTTAGTTGAAAAGATACTGCTATATTTGTGAGTGGGTGGAAAGTTCTAAGATATAATTGAGAATATCCTCTTACATAATCTGCCTGTGACCGCTATGTTGTATGGTATGTTATACCATATGTAGTTGCGTAATTTATTTTTACTTTG
>NW_026382439.1:0-224 GCF_001194135.2 Octopus bimaculoides | reverse complement strand
ATCTTCGTTGAGCCCTGTGTGGCTAATAAAAGAAATGTATCTATCTAACTCTCTGTCTGTCTGTCTGTCAGTCTATCTCTCTGTCTGTCTAGCTATCCATCGATCCATCGATCCATCCATACATACATCCAACCATCAATCTATTTATCTATCTTTCATTTTCCCATTCCTTCTATAATAATCACATTCAGTCCTCAACTCTCTCTCTCTCTCTCTCTCTCTCT
>NW_026382438.1:0-800 GCF_001194135.2 Octopus bimaculoides | reverse complement strand
TATTGTTCTATTTACGACCTGACGATTAGCTGTATTTTTGAATAGAATTATTTTCGATAATTTTAATGGATTTTAATCGATTTAAATTTCCTTTCTATTTGAAAATTAGTTATGAAACACGTGTAGTCATTTTATTATCTTTATCTTATGATATTTACTTTGTTTTATATTATACTCATTTATTGTGCTTTTGATTATTAATTTTTCTATATGTGATAGTGAATTTTCATCGATGAGTTCTTGAAACTTGGTTCTTTTCCCTAAAACTATATATTTATAGGTGAAGTATATTTGCCACTTAAATGTGGCTGACCCCTAAAGGTGGATGTTACTGTTGCTTTTAGCCCCAGGAGAACGTCTCCTCCATTTAAGTGGCAAATATACTTCACTTTGTCGTGCAGTTACTGTTAATACCTCGTTCAGAGATTTAACATTAATGGTACTGTAAACACTGTAAAAAAAGAAATCTGTTTGTTACAGTTCATTCTTTGAAAGGAGCCATATTCCACTCTACAATCTGGTGTTGCTTATCTACTGCTGGTGCAAAGATATAATACAAAAACACATTGTAGATGAGTGTTCTCTTAGCCAGGGACATCGGATGAATTATTTTCATCTTATCTGCATGAATTTCTATGGCGGAATTCAATCCCCAAAGAAAAAAAAACGTTTGTTTATTTTTTGGCTGCCATTGCTGAAGTGTATAATGTTGAGTAGGTGAATTTCTAGGACTGCATGCTGACCCTTGATTAAATATCTGTTGAATTTCATTATCATTTCCATCGACAAAGTTCTCTCCT
>NW_026382437.1:3525-3746 GCF_001194135.2 Octopus bimaculoides | reverse complement strand
ATATATATATATATATATGTGTGCGTGTGTGTGTGTGTGTGTGTGTGTATTATGAATATACATATATGCATATATGTATGCAAAATATTTGTAAAATCATGCATATATATATATGCACACACACACATACATACATACATACATACATATATATATATATATATATATATAGACCCAAACACAAGGACAGATGTATGTACATTTTTCCATGAATACTTACA
>NW_026382437.1:1146-2508 GCF_001194135.2 Octopus bimaculoides | reverse complement strand
GGTGAAAATTTATTACATAATGTTCATTTTAAGAAGTTACTGTACATTGTTAATATATCGTGTGGCTACCCTTAGCTTGAATAATTGCTTCAATGCACCTGGGAAGAGATGCGTACAAATCCTTCACCATCTTCACAGGTATGAGATCTCATTCTCTGTGGTTGAGCCCCCACAACTCTTCAAGATCGCGTGGATTCTTCTGACGAACTCTTCTCTTTAGTTCTGTCCACATTTGCTCGGTGATATTCAAGTCAGGGCTCTGAGCTGGTCAATATTTCAATGCTTTCATACCTTCATCAACCAGACTCTGTTGTGTTGCACATGATATGTGGCATGGAACTCGGTCGTGCTGAAAATTCTCATCTCCATCCTAAGTCTGGTATCAAATTGTCCTTCAGCAACTGGATGTATTTGGCGCTATTCAAGTTAACGTCAATTTTAACCAACTTTCTTGAACCATCACTTTTTATGTATCCCCTAAGCATCAGACTTTTACCCGCAAACTTCACTGTTTTCTTCATGTAATGAATTCCTTAATAAGCGAGAATTTATCAGATGGCCTCCAAGAAAGAGAAACGACCCACGTTACACGACGAAAGCAGTGAAGTTTGCGGGTAAGAGTCTTATGCTGTATAATAGTCGGCCGAGGTTGTATAGTGTGCCGTGTACTACCTTGTGTCCTTTGAGGCCCTAATTAAATGTGGCTGCTCTCTGAGAACAGGCATGTTAATTGCAGAATTGTTCAATAAATATGCATATTTATTGCATAGCATTTAGACAAGACATAGGTTTTGCTCTTGGACTTCAGGTTGTTCAGAACGTGGTAGATGGTCATTGGTGCGCAGTTTTCCGGCCCAAGAAGAATCTTTCACTTATAGGCGATCCGTGTTATCACAAGTCAGTCTGTGGTTAGCGTAACACGATTCGCAGTTCAGCGCACCGTGTTGTCTGTGATAAGCCATGCATGAATCGGTGATAAACGATTTTTTTTAATCCATTGAATTGCTTATCGAATCAGGATGTGAACTGGTTAATGTATTCCTTACCATGCTGCTCAAGAATAATCGGCTTCAAGCAGTGTATGACAAGGTTGTACTTTAGAATCCAAGGGGACCTTTTATCCATCCAGGGGCTCCCCACACAATTTCCGTTTACCCCATTAGAATCTAAAGGCATAGGTATTATTGATCAATGATAACACAGACACACACACACACACGAATATGTACGGAATATTTATACACGGTGATTGCATAATATCCACGGATGGTTATTGCTGTCCTCTTGTATTTCCTTTATATGTATTATATGTGTGTTTGTGTGTAACATATATATATATATATATATATATATATATATATA
>NW_026382436.1:0-236 GCF_001194135.2 Octopus bimaculoides | reverse complement strand
ACACACACACACACACACACACACATATATATACATATATATGTGTGTGTAGCTCTGTATATATGCGTATATATATGTATGTATGCATGTATAATGAGAGTGAGTGTGGATATAGATGTATATGTGTGTGTATATATATATATATATACACACACATACATACCTATTAATATATATACATATATGTAGATACATATATATAGACATATAACCAGACATAACTGCATATATATATA
>NW_026382435.1:0-509 GCF_001194135.2 Octopus bimaculoides | reverse complement strand
GTGTGTGTGTGTGTGTGTGTGTGTGTGTGTGTGTGTGTGTATGTTGTGTTTAAGCTGCATAAATGCTTAAACACACAAATATACATAGTGACACATACAGAACTATGTGTACAAATGCATTCATACACATAGACACACACACACAAACAAACACATATAAGACACATATGAACTGTACTTCAAGTCATCCGAACGAAGTATTATTTAGTGAAAGTGCTCAATGAACAATTATGAATAATTATTAACTACCCAAGGCTATGACATATGCGTAATGTGAGGAAATAAAAGGTAAAGAACAAATCTGCCATAAACCACATAAACGAATTATGTGTATTTTTAATTCGTAATTCCTCTTCTGTGACGAATATATGTCTGTTTCTACGGTCGTTCGTTCCCTCAGGCGGTGTAGAAATAGACAATATCACCTTATGAACGGCTTACATACTAGAGTCGACCAAGTCTGTGTGGATGTACTTATGTATGCATGTATATGTGTGTAAGTGTATGTG
>NW_026382434.1:0-210 GCF_001194135.2 Octopus bimaculoides | reverse complement strand
CACTAAGAGCACCGTCCGAGTGTGATCATTGCCAGAGCACCAGCTGTCTGACTTCTGCGCTGGGGGCACGTAAACAGCACCATTTGAGCGTGATCGTTACCAACGCCGCCTTCCTGGCACTTGTGCCAGTGACACGTGAAAAGACATTCGAGCGAATTTTTTGCCAGTACCTCCTGACTGGCCTTCGTGCTGGTGGCATGTAAAAGTACC
>NW_026382433.1:0-221 GCF_001194135.2 Octopus bimaculoides | reverse complement strand
ATATATGTATGTATGCATGTATGTGTATGTTTGCATTTAAGTATGTGCATATGTGTACATGCGTATGCATGCCTATATGCATATATATATGTATGTATGTATCTATGTACTTATGTATGTATATGAATATTTAGGTGTGTAAGTGTGTAGACGTGTTTGTGTGTGTGTCTATGTGTATGTACATGTGAATGTATATTTATATACTGCTAGGTGTATATGTA
>NW_026382432.1:0-419 GCF_001194135.2 Octopus bimaculoides | reverse complement strand
GGCCGGTGACTAATGGTCCTGCCAGTTCATCTTGCATTAGATTCAAATTGGTTTCAAATTTTGGCACAGGGCCAGCAATTTTGGGGAAGCAATGTGTCAATAACATTGAACCCAGGGTTGAACTGGTACTTATTTTATCAACCCTGGAAAGATAAAAGGCAAAGTTGATCTCGGCAGGATTCGAACTCAGAACGTAAGCACAGTCGCTTAGCATTTCGCCCGCTGCAGTAACATTTCTGCCAGCCCCAAATACATTAAACTAATATTAATATCACTATTCAAAATTCATGAAAATATGTGGCTTAGTGGTTAGGGTAATCGGCTAAGAATCGTAAGGCCGTGAGTTTAATTCCAGGCACTGCGCTGTGTCCTTGAGCAAGACACTTTATTTCACATTACTCCATTCCACCCAGCTGGCA
>NW_026382431.1:0-443 GCF_001194135.2 Octopus bimaculoides | reverse complement strand
GTTTCTGTTGTTCTTGTTGCTGTTTCTGTTGTTCTTGTTGCTGTTGTAGTTGCAGTTGCAACTGTTGCTGCTGTTGCTGTTGTTCTTGGTGTTGTAGTTGCAGTTGCAACTGTTGCTGCTGTTGCTGTTGTTCTTGCTGTTGTTGTTTTAGTTGCCGTTGCAACTGTACCAGGGAAGCTAATAGGTCTTCCATGCTAAGAACGTCCACAGTGAGTTTCGAATGTCTCGCCACCACTCTTATATCATTGAGTTTCGATATAGACTGCACTGTAAAAACATTATAACATTACAAAACCTAAATCAGTAACAGCGACCGTAACAAACTTATATCTCTTCCCAACGACTTCTACAACTGCCTTCATAGATGCGACTACACACACACTACACTGCACGTCGCACTGTCAGTACGCATGCGCCTTTATAAGGTTTAGGACAGTTCACTT
>NW_026382430.1:0-1052 GCF_001194135.2 Octopus bimaculoides | reverse complement strand
TCCATTGATGGCTTGAATCTGTAGTCTTCTAATCAGCTTTTTTCTTTCAGTATGTATGTATGTGTATGTGTATGTATGTATGTATGTGTGTGTGTGTGCGCGCACGCGTATGTATGCATGTAAGAACATACCTATGTATGCACGTATTTATGCATGTACCTAAGGAGTTTGAAGTTGTGGGCGCATATCTGCGCCCGGGAAACATAGAGTAATGCGGAACTGAATTAAGTCATTTGTTACGTTTTCATTTCCAACTGTATATTTCGACTGTTACTGTCTTCCGTATACTTACCTAGCTGCATCTATGTATGTGTACGCACAAACATACATACATACATACATACATACATACATACATACATACATACGTACGTAGTACATACATACATACATACATGCATGCACACATACACTCACACATATATACTTACACACGTAAGTACGTACATACATACATACACACATACACACATACATACATACACACATACATATATTCATACATACACACATACATACATACACACATACATACACACATACATCCAAACATATAAACATACACACATACGTACATACATACATACATAAATACACACACACATGCATACATATATCTATGTAAGTATGTAATTATGTATGAGTATATGTATCTGTATATCTATGTATGTAATTCTACACAAATATATATTCGTTTATATATGCATATGTAAACGAAATGATATATCTACACGCACACACATACACAGACACACACACATACACACATACACACATATATATATATTTATATACATACATATACACATACATAAACAATATACGTTTTTATACATATATACATGTGTGTATGTATATGTCAACATTAGTGTGTGTGTACATGTGTGTGTGCGCGCGCGTTTGCCCTTGCTTGCTTGCGTGCATGTATACAGGGGTGGGTGAGAATGAGTAAGGGAATTTTGTTTGATCAGGTAAACCCTCGCCGCAACACACACAGGTACTCTCCTCACACACATACAGAAACAAGGAAAAACAACAACAACAGTAACAAC
>NW_026382429.1:0-204 GCF_001194135.2 Octopus bimaculoides | reverse complement strand
TATTATTATTATTATTATTATTATTATTATTATCGTGGTTGTTGTTGTTGTTGTTATTGACTATTCTGTTGTTGTTGTTGTTAGTCTTGTTCTTGTTGCTCGATCCCTCTTTTTTTTATTATTATTGTTGCTCACGACGTTTCTTGCAATTAACAAGTCCGACGAACAATTGCTCAGCAAACCTCCAACCGCCACCACTCACTG
>NW_026382428.1:0-279 GCF_001194135.2 Octopus bimaculoides | reverse complement strand
ACAATAACAATAACAAAAAAAAAAAAGAAAAGAAAGAAAAACAGAGCAGTGGAGAATAGAAACTGCCTCCACAACTTCCCATTGACAAACAACCACTTAACAGTCACCACTCAAAATAAACAAACACAACATTGTTACAAGCTGGTTTGCACTAATGCGATTACACTTAAAGATGGACAGTTGCAGTCAAGATGAAGAGATAGAGGGACGGTGGGAAGTGGGAAGAGAAAGTAAGGGCTTGTGTGTTGGTTTTTATTTCATATGCTAACACCTGCATGC
>NW_026382427.1:0-287 GCF_001194135.2 Octopus bimaculoides | reverse complement strand
TCTAATTTAACACACTTTATAGTTCACATCTTTTAAATTTATTGTACAAAACTCTTCAGCTAATTTGGAAGTTTGTCTAATTAGTCACTTTTTTCTGTATTTAAGATAGTAAATTAGCCTAATTCTACTTAAATAAGTGTAGTGTGATTTGTAAACTATAATAAAATAAGTTTTAATATTCAAATTTTAATTTTAGTTGCAATATTTCAAGTAAGAAGTTTCTTATTCTTTACTTTACTGTACTTTTCCAGGTTTATAATCTTAAGAATATTACTTTTCATGCTTGC
>NW_026382426.1:0-518 GCF_001194135.2 Octopus bimaculoides | reverse complement strand
ATATATATATTGACTTCAAGAAGAATGAATTCTCTAACTGAAAATGTTGCGATGCTCATGCCTCTCCTTTTACTGGAGTACTACTGGCTCCAGCCGGGAATGGAAACCGGATTTGCGGAGTACGTTCGCCGAGATTTTATCGCAGCATCTTTCCGCTCGCCAGACAGTAATGATAATAATGCTCGTTGTTTATCATTATGATTGGGGTACTACTAACGATGTGGCGATAATGAGATCGCCGAAGACAACAACAACAACAACAACATCATCATCATCCTCATCAACGACAACATCAACAACAACAATGATAATAATAATGATGATGATGATAATAATAATAATAATAATAATAATAATAATAGTAATAATAATGAAATTCTTACCTTATCGTTTCCAGAAATGTTATACCGAAGGTTTGTATAAAAAATTGATGAACATACAACATTAATAAATTTTACTATGGAAATATCCTTTGCACTTGCTTTGACTTTGAAGTGATTTCGCTTGCGATATTTGGC
>NW_026382425.1:0-315 GCF_001194135.2 Octopus bimaculoides | reverse complement strand
TGAGGCATTGCTTCCATTTACATAACGCTAATTTCTTGAAATGTTCAGAAGGTCAAAGACTAGTAGGTATTTCAGTGGATCGAATGTACTCTACTGTACATTTACTAAGCGTGTTTTCAAAATTGAAAAGATGAATCAGGTAAAATTCAAAGGCTACGTATAGGTTTTTATAGTATTGTGGAACGGCTCAAAAGTTATTATCAATGGCGTTCCATCAGTGACCATCCCATCGCTTTTTCTAGAACTAAATAAGTGCATGTATTCTTTGTGTTGGCACTCCGTCGCTTACGACGTCGAGGGTTCCAGTCGATCCGA
>NW_026382424.1:0-293 GCF_001194135.2 Octopus bimaculoides | reverse complement strand
GTGTGTGTGTGTGTGTGTGTGTGTGCATGTATATATACATATATATGGGTGTGTGCATATATATATAAATATATGTATATATATATATGTGTGTATATCTATACACGCATACTTACATACATCTATACATACACAAACATACATGTATACCTACATATATGCATACGTATAAGTGCCTGTGTGTATCTGATTCTCTGTCTTTCTGTGTGTGTATATTTGTTTACCTGTGTCTGCTTTTGTTTGCGGTTTTGCAATTTGAATTTATTTTATTATTATTATTATTATTATTATTA
>NW_026382423.1:0-253 GCF_001194135.2 Octopus bimaculoides | reverse complement strand
ATAATAATCCTTTCTACTATAGGCACAATGCCTGAAACTTTGTGGGAGGGGGAAAGTTGATTACATTGACGCACTGCATATCTGGTACTTAATTTATCAACCCCCAAATAAATGAAAGGCAAAGTCAACCTCAGCAGAATTTGAACTCAGAACATAGCGATGGGTGAAATACTACTAAGCATTTTGTCCGGCATGTTAACGATTCGGATGATGATGATGATGATAATGATGATGATGATGATGATGATGGTGA
>NW_026382422.1:0-220 GCF_001194135.2 Octopus bimaculoides | reverse complement strand
AAATTGAAGATGTACCAAAAAGCCTCATTGGTACTGCTGTATCTTCCTGTCATACTGTGCAACGTCATTTTTATTCATCCGCTGACTGCCATTCTGCATAAGAATATATGCTGCAGCATCTAAACCTTTGTTTCTATATTTGCAAACATACTTAATAGAGTTAAGAGATGCAGAATTCAACATTGACTCTGGCTACCTGTACTCGTCTTTGCTTCACTGT
>NW_026382421.1:0-391 GCF_001194135.2 Octopus bimaculoides | reverse complement strand
TCTCTCTCTCTGTATATATATATATATATATATATATATATATATATACCATGTCGCACGAGGAGATTTAGGCGGGAAATTTTAACTGGTCGTGTGCATACGTGCATATATATGTATACGTTCGTATATGTAAGTATTCGTATGTTGTATATACATGTATGTATGTATGTACCATCTGCGTATATTCCACTGATGAATGCAAAGCATATCTTCTGCAGAGCCAGAAATCTGGCATCTGGAATTCTCCAGTAAATTTTTTGCTAGTTTATTTTGTCTCTTTGCCTTCTCTACCGGTGCTGTATGAACATTTAATGTGGTATTAGAGTCACTTTTTGGCTGCTATATCTAGCATGGTGGTATGCCTTAGATACCCTTAATCGTAATTTTATAT
>NW_026382420.1:0-463 GCF_001194135.2 Octopus bimaculoides | reverse complement strand
AGGTGCCACGCAGTGGGACTGAACCTGGAACCATGTGGTTGGTAAGCAAAGGTGGTACTCACTGTGAAATAGCTTTGACTGCCCCACTTTGTATCAGGGTGTTGTGTAGTGTTTGGTGCATACTCAGAGAATGAAGTCCTTGCATGACGCCTTCCTGGAACAATAAAATGGAACAGACTGTGAAATTAGATCTCACGGTAAAACAGCTTGGATTGAAATACAGACTGAGGAAATGAGAGATGACGACAACAATGATGACGACAACAATGACAAAGATCACAACGATGACGAGGATGAGCATGCTGATGATGACGACAATGATGACAATGATGATGATGATTTGAAACAGTCTTTGCCTAGTGCATTATCCTATCAAAAGATTTGAACTCATGACATCCAGGACCATAACTAAATCCTGCAAGGCATTTTTACCTCTTTTACCAACGCTCCACCGATTCTGCTA
>NW_026382419.1:0-519 GCF_001194135.2 Octopus bimaculoides | reverse complement strand
AAACTACATATAAAAGATTTGAAATTATGTGGACAACTAATTAGAATGAATGTAAAATATTATGAAAATGACCGCCACCAGAATTATGGCTTCTTATGAGATCAATTAGAATTGAAATGAAATAAAATCATTAATGAAGAGAAAAGATTTGTTATGCAAGGAAAAAAATCTATGCAATAGACACTAAAATGCTGATGACATTTTATATGAAATCATTGGGGATAAAGCACGAAATTGTGTAATTAGTATTTCTCTCTTTGAGACCTCCAGATGAATTTGGTGAATGCTCGGAACTTTCCTTTTAGAATTAGATGAATGTATATATAACTATGTTACCTAAACTTGAATTTAGATTCCGTATGTAATGAAGAACTTTACCAGGCGTTTTAACAGAACGTTTATATACTTCCAAGACTGCAGTCGTAATCTGTCGCCTCCAACCTATTTCAAAGTCTGCTATCTCTCCACTAGTGTTTATCTATCTATCTATCTATCTATCTATCTATCTATCTATCTATC
>NW_026382418.1:619-990 GCF_001194135.2 Octopus bimaculoides | reverse complement strand
GTACTGGCAACGGCCATGCTCAAATGGTGCTTTTTACATGCCACCTGCACGCGCGCCAGTCCAGCGGCACTGGCATCGACCTTGCTCGAATATTTTTTCACGTACCACCAGCACACGTGCCAGTAAGGCAACACTGGTAATGATCACACTTGAATGGTGCTTTTTACGTTCCACCGGCACGGGAGCCAGTCAGCTGCCCTGGCAACGATCACACTCAGGTAGTGCTCCTCTAGCATGGATGCCAGTCATGCAGTGCTGTCATCGAATTTGATTTCCATTTCCATTGCCTCAACAGGTCTTCGCAAGCAGAGCTTATTGTCCAATGAAGGAAGGTACGCACAAGTGGGCTGGTTAAACCCCTGTCATAGGCC
>NW_026382418.1:0-609 GCF_001194135.2 Octopus bimaculoides | reverse complement strand
TGAAGGAAGGTACGCACAAGTGGGCTGGTTAAACCCCTGTCATAGGCCACGGGTTATGGTCTCACTTGGCTTGCCGGGTCTTCTCAAGCACAGCATATTTCCAATGGTCTCAGTCAGTAGTCATTGCCTCGGTGAGGCCTAAAGTTCAAAGGTCGTGCTTCACCGCCTCATCCCAGGTCTTCCTGGGTCTACCTCTTCCACAGGTTCCCTCAACCGCTAGGGTGTGGCACTTTTTCACACAGCTATTCTCATCCATTCTCGCCACATGACCATAACAGCGCAGTCGTCTCTCTTGCACACCTCATCTGATGCTTCTTAGGTCCAACTTTTCTCTCAAGGTACTTACACTCTGTCGAGTATGCACACTGGCTACATTCCTTGCAAGTTTACGCAGTCATGGCCCATGTTTCACTGCCATGTAGCATGGCTGTTCGTACACGTGCATCATACAGTCTACCTTTTACTCTGAGCGAAAGGTCCTTTGTCACTAGTACAGGTAGGAGCTCTCTGAACTTAGCCCAAACTATTCTTATTCTAGCAGCTACACTTTCAGAGCACTCACCCCAGCCACTGACTTGGTCACCTAGGTAACAGAAGCTATCAACTACT
>NW_026382416.1:0-373 GCF_001194135.2 Octopus bimaculoides | reverse complement strand
TGGCCGGTCATAAAAATGTTATTCCCTGTGACATATTTCATCCGGTTTTATCGTTACTTATACGCATATATTGTTTATATAATAAATTACGCTGTGCGTATCTATGTGTGTAACAATTTTAGAGTTCGGATTCTAGAGTTAGGGTTAGTTTTAGGGTTAGGGTTAACAGTCTAGTTAGGGTTAGGGTTATGGTTAGGGGATTAATACGATATACACCGTTACAGCACTAACTGTTTTCAACTGAATTGACGTCAGTGATTATTAGAAATTATCGAAATAAGACAATTTTTTACATGAAACAAATTCGAATACAAACATTTTTTGTGTGTTCTATAACACAAAATAGATAAGTATACGAAGTTTGAAAGTCTTT
>NW_026382415.1:0-692 GCF_001194135.2 Octopus bimaculoides | reverse complement strand
TCAAATACAGAATGTGAGATATAAGATTAAACATCAGAATAAAAATGTCTCTTTAAATGTGATATATAACAAGAAACATTCAAATACATATCTTCCTTTTTTGCTGGTACTAAAATGGTGATTTGAGGAAGAAGATAGCATGGAACTATGGGTATTTATAAGTGATTAGTACCAAGGCGGGTAATTACACTATACATAGTTTTAATTTTAAATTATCCTCTATTATTATTTTCAAATTTACCTATATTGGGAAGTATATATAATTTGTTATTATATAATTTTAGTAATATTTAATTCATATATTTATTTTATTTAAATTATTGCATTATTATTTATTTTTTTAGAAAATTATTTATATAGTCTATTCAAGTGCTTTAGAAATAAAATTGTGTGGTTATTTGATTCAGGAGTTAGGGGTTCAATACTTCATTTTACTAAATGTAAAATTACTTCAGTGCCAGTCTTATGGTTTTATTGGAAACTATATTTGAATAACTATTGTCATTTTTTAAAAACCATTTTTACTATTTTAAGTGTCTCCTTAATAATATTAGTCATAACTTGATCCCAATACAGAATAATTAACCACATAATATCTTTTTTATTTTTCATATTTTTATATTATCACTAGCATTATAAACTGACCTTGTCCGGGTGTGACTTATTACGCCATCTACGATAAGTCTTGTTAG
>NW_026382413.1:0-201 GCF_001194135.2 Octopus bimaculoides | reverse complement strand
TGTGTGAGTGTTTGAGTGTTTGTGTGTGAGTGTTTAAGTGTGTGTGTGCTTGCGTATGTGAGTGTGTGTGTTTGAGTGTGTATGTGTGTTTGAGTATGTGTTTGTGTATTTGTGCGTGTGTGTATGTGTGTGTTTCTCTGTGTGTGTTTGTTTGTGTATGTATGTGTTGTGCGTTTGTCTGTGTGTGTGTGTTTGAGTGTT
>NW_026382412.1:0-1074 GCF_001194135.2 Octopus bimaculoides | reverse complement strand
TGTAACATATATGTATACGTATATATTATATATATGTATGTAACATATATATATATATATATATATAATACATACATATATACACATATATTTTAACACATACGCACGGAATCACGACTGTGTTTGTGAATGTGTCTCTGCGTGTTTAGACATGTTGGCTTGTAAGCATATATAAATATACGGAAGAGCATTTTTTTTTCTGATAAAACAGACAAGAAATTCAATTCTAAACACCGTTGCTGGAAATCAAAGACAAAATTAGTTCATTAGACACTTTTTATTTATTTCTTTATAATTCTTGGTTGAAATTTTTCCCCCATATATGAAGTACAGTTCAATCTCATATTGTTTATTTTGTTTTGTTTATATGTTCATTGTAATAATTTTCTTTTCTTTTGTTTTTTTTTGTATTTTTTTTTAAGATACTTCAGATTGTTAATATATATCTAGGTAAATGGACTAAAATAGGCTCTTAAAATAGAAATTTTAAATCGCAGTATAATATAATTTCAATAAATCTAGTCTCTGAGATTTTTTTTATGTATTTGTTATAGAATTGTTTTTGTTTTGTCTTTTTTTTCTTTTCTTTTCCTTTTCGTGTTCTTTGCTGCTTCTTTTCTTCATTTCAATGTTGTGTGTGTGTTTGCGGGATTTCTTTTCTTTTTTTTTTTTAATATATTTTCGTTATGACCTTTTTACATGAATTTCTTTGCTTGAGGGAAGTCTTTTTTTAAAAAAAACAAAAAAAAAGGAATAATCAAGAGGGTCATTTTATTATTTTTTTTTTTTTTTCGAGTCTAAAACGAAGAATAAAGCAAAACGAACAACAAAAAAGAAACAATTTTACATTTGAACTGATTCATGGTAACAATATCTTCCGTTCGTTTCATGGTAATCTCTTTTCTCTCGAATCTTCATGATTATCGTTCTGTTTTAGGTTGAAATTCTTGAAATATCTTTATATGAATATATGAGTGTATGTATGTTATATATATGTTTATATACATATAAATTACATATACATTATATATATGTATATATGTATGTATATATGTATATATATATATGTATATA
>NW_026382411.1:0-465 GCF_001194135.2 Octopus bimaculoides | reverse complement strand
ACGTTCGTTCGTTCCTTCGTTCTTTCATTCGTATGTACGTACGTTCGTTCGTTCGTGGGTTCGTTCTTTCGTTCGTACGTACGTTCTTTTGTTCGTTCGTTCCTTCGATCGTCCTTTCGTACGTACGTATGTACGCACGTGCGTTCGTTCTTTCGTTCGTTCGTTTGTTCTTAGGTACGTACTTACGTTCGTTCGTTCGTTCGTTCGTGCTTACGTACCTTCGTTCGGTCGTTCGTTCGTTTCTCGTACGAACGTGCGTTCCTACATTCGATCTTGCGTTCATTCGTTCGATCGTTCGTTCGTTCGATCGTACATAAGTAATTACGTACGTAAGTTCTTTCGTTCGTTCGTGCTTACGTAGCTTCGTTCGCTCGTTTGTTCGTTCGTACGAACGAACTTGTGTTCCTACGTTCGATTGTTTGTTCGAACGTACGTACGTTCGTTCGTTTCTTCGTTCGTGCGTAT
>NW_026382410.1:0-829 GCF_001194135.2 Octopus bimaculoides | reverse complement strand
TATATATATATATATATATATATATATAATATATACACGTGTGTGTATATATATCCATATGCATATATGTGTGTGTGTGTGTGTGTGTGTATGTATCTGAATGTATTTATGCTCATATATCTGTGTGTGTGTGTATGCGTACACAATATAGCAGAGAGCAAATTAACGCACGTACGCTTACGGAAATTTATTCAGAGCTGCTCATATATTATTTTTTATATATATTCTATTCATCCATCTATTCATTGCTCTCTCTCTCTCTCTCTCTCTCTCTCTCTCTCTCTCTCTCTCTCTCTCTCTCTCTCTCTCTCTCTCTCTCTCTCTCTCTCTCTACCTATCTCTCTCTATATTTTTGTGTGTATATATGTATTTATATATATGTATAAACGTATCTATGTATTACACTCACACCCATGATAAATACATCCATATCATAAGCAAATATTCCCTCTCTCCTCGTCTCTTACTTTCTCTCCTCCCTTCCTCCCTCCCTCCCCCACGCTCTCTCTCTTTCTCTACTTATGTACCTATGTATGTGAGTGTGAAAGTGTGTGAATTAAGGTTCACATATATGCATTATATGCATATGTCTATATATGTACCAATATATATATATAAATATAAATATATAAATATACATACACACACACATATATACATATATAGCTATATACATATATATACACACACATATATATATAGATATATATATTTATATAAATATATCTTAATATACATATGATATATATGTTATACATCCACATGGAATATACATGCATATACATGTACACATTGTATATATATATATATATATATATATATATATATA
>NW_026382408.1:1613-2085 GCF_001194135.2 Octopus bimaculoides | reverse complement strand
ACACACACACACACACACACACTTGATGATTTAATCACATATTCATTGAAAAATTAGTAATATATAGGTATATATTGTACATATATACTGGAGAAATGTGTTATCGTTTGTTTTTGCATTTCGTTTGGTTTGAAGCATTATATTAGTGCATAAATAAAAACAGATGTCTATCTCACCACCAATCTACCCATATCTATCTATCTATCTATCTATCTCTATATATATATATCTATCTATCTTTTTTCTATTTATCTATCTTTCACTTTTTCTTCCCCTCTCTCTCTCTTCCTCTCTGTTTCTCTTTATGTATATACTTACAAATGTACATACACACAAATACACGCTAAAACATATATTTAATAAAATTAAAATATAATAATATATATAATAAAATTATACACATTAATAATATTTTTCCTCTCAAAACTAATCAAGTGCTCTGCTACTTGTTGGACTTAGTACCATGGATATA
>NW_026382408.1:0-795 GCF_001194135.2 Octopus bimaculoides | reverse complement strand
ATATATATGATGGCTACGAACTCGTGTTCGAGTATCGCCATTGCCTTATCGAAAGTCCCTTTTTTGACAGGTCTTACTTTTCTTTTTCAACCGATGCTTGTGTATGATGATTTTTTTTATATATACGTGTGTGCGTTTATGTGTGTGCGTTTGTGTGTGTGTGTGTGTACGTGTGTGTGAGTTTGGATATGGTTTTGTGTCTGTGTTTGGCCCTTACCACCACTTGACAACTTGTGTTGATGTGTTTACGTCATCGTCCTCATAACGTAGCGGTTCAGCAAATGTGGCCGATAGAATAAATACTAGGCTTAAAAAGGAAAGAACTAACGTCGTTTTGTTCGACTAAAATACTTCCATGCGGTGACCCAGCATGGATGCAGTCTAATGACTGAATCAAGTAAAATATATAAAAAATAAAAGTATGAGATATTACACGTTAAAGCCATTTTAACATTAATTACTTTTATAGAACGACAATGTATTGGTGAATCTATAAATCTCATTTCAATTACATTCCTACAAAACAAAACATATGTATGTTATTGTTTCTGTTCTTGTTGAGGCTGGCCCTTATTATAAGGATCTGTTTGAGCGAAGACATTGCTCGTATAACCATCTAGTGAATTGTATTTATTTTGCTTCTGCTCGTTTGTTTGCTTTAAATCATAAAATCTATTTACGACGTTTATTTACAAATGTGTTTTGCTTTCGTATTCTACCTAGAGGAGCAGTGTTATTAATAATAAGTACAGAACACATGTAGATTATATTATATTATATATTAAAATGTAGTTA
>NW_026382407.1:0-354 GCF_001194135.2 Octopus bimaculoides | reverse complement strand
ATATATATATATATATATACACGTATGTGTGTCATATCATTTGATGTCTGTTGTCCATGGAGGCATTAAATGATGTTGACAATGACACACATACATGCATTTATATATATATACATGTGTGTGTGTGTCATCATCATCATCATCCTCGTTTAACGTCCACCTTCCATGCATTAAATGACGACAATGATGATGTATGTATGTATACATGTGTATGTATACATGTATGTATATATATACATATATGTATATGCATATATATATAAATGTGTATATATATGCATTATGTATTTATGTGTATATATGCATGTATGTATTTGTGTGTGTGTGTGTGTGTATATATATATATATATATAT
>NW_026382406.1:0-284 GCF_001194135.2 Octopus bimaculoides | reverse complement strand
ATATATATATATACATATATATATATATATATATATATATAATCATATGTGTGTCTGTACACGCACAAGCATATGCACGAATATCCTCAGAGAGAGATTGATAGAGATATATCCGGCGTGCATAGATTTTTGTATTAATATGTATTAACGCATTAGTATACATACGGTCATGTTTATGTATATGACATATATATATAAGTATATATACATGTATACATATGTGTATGTGTATAAATATATATATATATGTATATATACATATATATATATGTGTATACATATAT
>NW_026382405.1:0-551 GCF_001194135.2 Octopus bimaculoides | reverse complement strand
TATACATGAAAGCATTTTCAGGATTTTCTTTATGTCACTGCAATCATAAATATTCATCCCAAAATTCTCGTCAGAAATCCCTGTACAATCTATGTAAGTATGTATGTATGTGCATACATATATATATACACATATTTATGTATATATATATAAATATATATGTATATATACATACATATGTACACATTTATAGATATATGTTTATACATATATGAATAGCATATGATGAAAGAGTCCAACGATCCAAGGAAAAATTTAGCAGTTAAATGAAATGAGGAAACCGTAGCCATTTTGTCGATTAAATTTGCTTTAGGTCGATGTAACCTTGAAATTTATTGTCTCTTGTTTTTTGTTTTTCTTTATAGTTTAACAAGCCTATTTCATTAATGTTCTAACCAAGTGGATGGTTTTGTAGTTGCTGCTATCAAGAGATTCTAATTTTCACGCTGATGGAATCAAACGCTATATCAGAAAAATGACATCAAACGCCTCAAACATGTATTTGAACTGGCATATATTTAGGAAACACAAACTTTTTAAATCCCTATATA
>NW_026382404.1:0-525 GCF_001194135.2 Octopus bimaculoides | reverse complement strand
ATATATATATATATATATGTTACAGTTCCATATACATTATTTACTTAGACGGATATTTGTCCCCATCTTGCTTGTTGTTAACACGTTTCTGCTGATGTAGTGTCCAACCTTCATCAAGTGTCGTGGACGAATTTCGAATCTGGGTTCTTATTCCGGAGGTATTTTTGTGATGGTGTTATTATTATTGTTTTTGTTAGTATTATTATTATTATTATTATTATTATTATTATTATTATTATCATCATCATCATTATTATTATTATTATCATTATTATTATTCAGGTCCCTGCTTGAAATCGAACTTGGAATTTTGGGGTTAGTAGCCCACACTCTTAACCACTACACCATATGCTCGTGGGCATGATCAGCTATATGAGATTTATCAATATCTCCTTTTGTCACAGCTTTGCAATTTTTTTCTACCCTTCTTTGGAGGGGGCAGCATGTTTTGCCTTTGTATAACCTACCACAGCTGCATGGAATGGAGTAGACGCTGTCTTTGGTCATATTCTCTTTTTTTGGTGA
>NW_026382403.1:0-286 GCF_001194135.2 Octopus bimaculoides | reverse complement strand
ACGTTCGAATTCCGCTCAAACGGTGCCTAGGGAGGCCAAAAGGACGCAGGAACGTTCGAATTCCACTCGATCGGTGCAAAGGGAGGCCGAGCGGACTCACGTAAGTACAAATTTCGCTCGAACGGTGTAGAGAGAGGCCGAAGGGACGCACGTACGTTCGAATTCAAGTCGAACGGTGCCGAGGGAGGCCGAACGGACGCAGGTACGTTCGAATTCCACTCGATCGGTGCAGCGGAAGGCCGAACGGTGGCACGTACGTCAGAATTTCGCTCGAACGGTGCAGAGG
>NW_026382402.1:0-341 GCF_001194135.2 Octopus bimaculoides | reverse complement strand
TCTTCGCAAGCGGAGTTTAGTGTCCAACGAAGGAAAGGTACGCATAAGTGCACTCACTACACCCCTGGCAGAGGCCTCGGATTATGGTCTCACTTGGTTTGCTGGATCTTCTCATGCACAGCATATTTCCAAAGGTCTCGATCACAAGTCATTGCCTCAGTGAGGCCTAATGTTTCAAGGTCATGCTTCACCACCTCATCCCAGGTCTTCCTGGGTCTACCTCTTCCACAGGTTCCCTCAACCACTAGAGTGTGGCACTTTTTCACACAGCTATCCTAATCCATTCTTGCAGCATGACCATACCAGCGCAATCGTCTCTCTTGCACACCACAACTGATGCT
>NW_026382401.1:0-305 GCF_001194135.2 Octopus bimaculoides | reverse complement strand
TGGACGAAATTCACGTAGTCATGTTTGGAGGAAAGGTGGTATCACCTATTCACCAAAAAATACAATTCCTACTGTAAAGTTTGGAGGTGGCAACATCATTGTGTAGGGGTGTTTCTCTGCAAATGGCACTGGAAATTTACATGTGATAGATGGTAGAATGAATGCAGAGATGTACCAAAATATTTTGAACAATAATTCATGGGACTCTGTAGAAAAGCTCCAGCTTTGTGAAGGTGGGTTTTACAACAAGATAACGACCCTAAGCACACAGCAAAATCTACCAAAAATGGATTGTCAATCACAAT
>NW_026382400.1:0-2253 GCF_001194135.2 Octopus bimaculoides | reverse complement strand
TATATACGCATATACACATACATACACACACATATACATATATATATATACATATACACAGTTATCTAAACTTATTATATAAATAATTTAATTTACGTCTACATTTAATTTTCCGTTCATCCAGAGCGTTAATCAAAGTATTATTATTATTTAATTATATCTCCTTAAATTCATCAGCACACAACTTATAAAAATTATTACCTATACGATAAGATTTCGCCTTACACACTATCTCCCAATTTAAAATGTACTTAATATTTTCAGATTTTAGTTCCCAAATATATTTAGTAAGGCCAGTAGAATTAATCAAATTTCTATTCTTAAAGGAGTGCATATGTTGAGGCACACGTAATTTAATTTTATTCGAAGTCGATCCTATGTAAAACTTATTTAAATTATAACCATTAAATTTATTCCCTTCCTTCAAAGTCACTATGCATTTATACACCACATCATTCAGATCACATTTATTATTAAATTTACATTTTGTCTTATCTCTACATGTACAATTAAGTATATCCTGGTCCTTATTATTTTTATTAGAATAAGTATTTAATTGATATTTGTAGTACTTATTTAACTTAAATCTATTAAAAAAGAAATAATGATACCAACATTATTATTAGTAGAATAATCTACTCCTAGAAAAGATATTATCATATTTTTTTTTATTTCTAAGGAATTTATCAATTATATTTAAAATCTCTTTAATAATGTTAGTTTTAACTTTTACGCTGTAAGGAATGATTAGCCAAAGTTTGTTCTTATTACAGATATTATTATATTTATTATTTATATTATTAAATTTATTATTATCATTAAATAAATTAAATTTAATCCTATTATTTTGTTCATTACAATAATGTTTATGTTTATATTTTTTTATTATCATAATACCTATTATTCTTACCATAATTACCTAAGTAGACCTTATCATAATTCTTAATGTTATGTTTATTATAAAAAAATAAATGGATCATTAATATTATAATCATTAATATTATAATTATATTTCAGATTATTAAAGAATTGAATATTATTTGTATATCCCGCCTTACGAAGGGCATCATGGTAATAAGGTGCATGTTTTTTGAAGATCTCTAAATTGGAAGAAAGTAATGATATTCTCTTAATTATAGTATATATTAACAATTTTTTAATTGAGGGTGGGTGATTACTTTTACCATTAATATATTTAATATTTTCATTAATTTTATGGTAAGGCTGGGTTTTACCTGTTAAGAAATTAAAATTGGCATCTAAATAATTTATATTATAATTCTCATTATATATCGTAATCTTTAATCCATTTCTTTAAAAAAAACTACATAGTCTCATCTTATATAATTCTAATGTTCTATTGTTGCAATTCTTACTTAGTAATAAGAGGTCATCAATATATAAACCACCCTCCAATTTTAAGTTTTCCAGTTGAAGTTCTGATAATAATATATACCTACTAAACCAGTTACGTGTGCTGAATCATGTGTATATCTATAATATGTCTATATGTCTATATATATATATATATATATATATATATATATATATATTTATAAAATGAAGTTTGAAAACGCCACTATATAAAATAAATTTTAATTTATAATTTTCTCAGAGATATTTTACAGGTTTCGGTTCTTGAAAAAACGAACCTTATCAAAAATACATATTTTTATAAAAGAAAATGTAATTAAAAGAAAAGTTTATAATTGTAATAAAAAGAAAAGTTCATAATTGTTTCTTACTGGTGTCAACATAGTCCACGGGGGAGTGCTTTTTGTGGGGGATATAATGGCTGCCTAGTGCGTTGACTTGAATCGTTGGCTATAGTAGTATTAGTGACCGTGTTCGTAATGGTAAACGGGAGTGACCTCTGTCCGTGTAAGCAGCAGTAGTTAATTGGTTGTAGTAGTAGAGGAAGCAGCAGCAGCAGTACTAGCAGCAGCAGTGGCAGCAGTAGTAGTAGTGACTGTAATAGCAGCAGTAGCAGAGACTGTTGGTCGTAGTAGTAGTAGTGACCGTAATAGCAGCAGTAGCAGAGACTGTTGGTCGTAGCAGTAGTAGTAGTAGTGACCGTAATAGCAGCAGTAGCAGCGACTGTTGGTCGTAGCAGTAGTCGTAGTCATAGCAGTAGTCGTAGTCGTAGCAGGGACCGCTTTTTGCAGTAGTAGTAGTTATCGTGGCAGTGGTGGTGGAGATGTAGGTTTCTTTTTTTCCTGTTTTGGATGACGAATATATGATTTTAATGTTACT
>NW_026382399.1:0-323 GCF_001194135.2 Octopus bimaculoides | reverse complement strand
TATATATATATATATATATATATATCACAGCTGCATCCTCATTACACAAGAAACCCATTGCCAAGAAGACTTACTGAAATGATTCATGATTGTTGCCATGTGATGCCCTTATCTGACTTTAGCCCAGCCAAGCTTTTACACATTTTATTACATATAGGACAACTGTGCTGGCTGGCAGGAGAAACAGGTGCCACCATATGCACTCCCTTAACATGTCTTTTTAGACCTCCAACTGAGAGGCACATCCTTCCACATTTTACCCATGTTCTGTTGTGAATTTTAATAGCCACATCATTGTTTATCATGGGTAGATTTCTATGAGA
>NW_026382398.1:0-204 GCF_001194135.2 Octopus bimaculoides | reverse complement strand
ATATATATATATATATATATGTATGTATGTGTGTGTATATATGTGTGTATGTGTGTGTGTGTGTTTGTATGTTTGTGTTTGCCCTCCTACCATCGCTTGACAACCTATGTTGGTGTGTTTACGTCTCCGTAACTTAGGGATGACATACATACACACACACACTCATGCAAGCACACACACACACACACACACACACACACACAC
>NW_026382396.1:0-221 GCF_001194135.2 Octopus bimaculoides | reverse complement strand
ATGTGTGTGTGTGTGTGTGTGTGTACATATATATGTACATATGTATACATACTTGTATGTATATATGTATATGTATATGTACATATGTATACATACTTGTATGTATATATGTATATATATATGTACATGTATATATGTATGTATATGTACATGCATGTATATATATGTATATATATATATATGTATGTACATGTATGTGTATACGTATGTGTGTGTATATA
>NW_026382395.1:0-536 GCF_001194135.2 Octopus bimaculoides | reverse complement strand
ACGTACACACACACACGTACGTACACACACACACGTACGTACACACACACGCGTACGTACACACACACGTACGTACACACATACCAAATTTGTCAATGGTTTGTAAACTAAAAATAAACATAAAACGAAATAAACAAACAAACATATAAATAAATAAAAGTTCTGACAGGTTCAGCGGACATACAAATCAGTCGTTCCTTTACGGCGGGGTGTTAGACGGGTGAGCGGGTACCGCAATTAACAATTCTTATTACACTTACAAGCATGTCAGCCAGTTGTGATTTGGAGTTGTTGCGTGAAGGCGCAAGAGGCAGAAATTAAGAAAGAAATTACATTTAATTTCTTTGTTGTTTGCTGCGATATTATAGACAATAAACAAATAAACGGATTTAGATATTAAATAACGCTGAAATATTAAATCGAAAGAAGAGAAATACGTTGTTTTATAAACGTATGAAAAGTGTGGATTTACAAATTAGCGTGATACAGAAAAGAAAAAAAATAAGTACTAGGTATGTATTTATTTGTCATTAGCT
>NW_026382394.1:0-634 GCF_001194135.2 Octopus bimaculoides | reverse complement strand
CTACTACTACTGTCAGTATTACTATTATATATTTGTCTCTTGTTGTGTGAACACATCGTTGGTTTTTCTCTCTTGGAAATACGATTTATTCAAGTATTGTAAAACGGAATTTTCCTTGAACTTTACTTTGAGTAAAAAAACAAACACAATAACCAACTGAGGAAAACCTCTCCTCAGTTCTCTTTCTATATCCAAAATGGCTGCTGACTATGCTAACGATTGAACACTACAGTTGCAAGGATAGAAGAAGGGGAAAAAACGAAATCAAAGCATACCTGGATGTAGAACAAAGAGGAAATGAAAAGTTTAATAAACGAATTATAAATACAAATATCCCATATATTTTGAACCATCATCTGCCATACTTTTAGAGAGATTTCATTACAACCAGTGATAGAAATAGATGAACAAACATCTCGTTCCCTAATAGTTCAGTATCAAGCTTTTAAAGAAACGTTGTCATCTGCTGGTATTAATACATCAATTAGAATGCATTTTTTTCCTTCATGATCTCTGACAACTGTATCTGGCCTATTGGCTTTAATTTCTCAGTCTGTGTTTATTGGTATATCCCAGAGTATGGTTGCTTTCTCGTTTTCTGTAACTTATCATCATCATCATCATCATCATCATC
>NW_026382393.1:0-509 GCF_001194135.2 Octopus bimaculoides | reverse complement strand
ACCCTAGCGGTTGAGGGAACCTGTGGAAGAGGTAGACCCAGGAAGACCAGAGATGATGTGGTGAAGCACGACCTTCGACCATTAGGCCTCACTGAGGCAATGACTTGTGACTGAGACCTTTGGAAATATGCAGTGTGTGAGAAGATTCGGCAAGCCAAGTGAGACCATAATCCGAGGCCTCTGCCAGGGTGTAGCCAGCCCACTTATGCGTACCTTTCCTTCATTGGACACTAAACTCTGTTTGCGAAAACCTGTTGAGGCAAATGAAATCAATCCAAATTCGACGACTGGCACCCATGCCAACCTCTCCTTCATTGGACATTAAATGCGGCTTGTGAAGACCTGTTGGGGCAAATGAAATTGAAATCGTGGTTGAACCAAATTCGATGACTAGCACTTGTGTCAGGGGAGTGGTAACAGTACCGTACGAGCGTGATCATTGCCAGAGCAGCTGTCTAGCTTCCATGCCAGTTGCATGTAAATAGCACCGTTTGAGCGTGATTGTTACC
>NW_026382392.1:0-286 GCF_001194135.2 Octopus bimaculoides | reverse complement strand
TGAGACAATCCATGGTTACATTGCAACAGATATCCTCCCACTCAGTAGCAGCAATTTAGTTACGGATTCTGGTTGGGTAGGTATTCTTTAAACTATAAATTTACACATATTATATAAGTGCTTATGTGTCTATGTGTGTGTGTCTATCTTTATGTGTAAATGTGAAATATTACTCTGTTACACTGTTTGAATTTTCCTTCCTTGCTCTCTGTTTCTTTCTCTCTCCCTTTACTTTTTCTCACCTCTCTTACTTTCGCTACACACACATGCATACATACATTCATAC
>NW_026382391.1:0-311 GCF_001194135.2 Octopus bimaculoides | reverse complement strand
CTATCTATCTGTCTATCTATCTATCTATCTATCTATCTATCTATGTATCTGGCTGCGAAGACAGTCGAGAAAATTGGAAAATCGGAGAAAGCTCTTAAGAAAGCGGAAAACAATTGAACATCATACCTCTAAGCTGTTTTTACAGCTATCTTGCATTCGAGAATTCTTTTGTGTTCTCTAGAATACCGATTCACTCGGCGCCTAGAATTTAGTTTGCAATACGTTTTCACGCGCTCGCGCGCGCACACACTCGACTTTACAAACACGCGCACATACGTACACATACACAGACACACACACAGTTATATATA
>NW_026382390.1:0-743 GCF_001194135.2 Octopus bimaculoides | reverse complement strand
GTTGGAAGGATGGAATCAATGATAATAAATGAAGGTATGTCTCTTGTAGTACTGACAACGATACGCCCTCTGTGTTATCTGGTTAACTAGGCGATTCTTGGAGAACAGAATATGGAAAAACTCCAAGTTACAAAGAGGACAAAAATCCTTACCTTTGTCGTAGGGAACTGTGGTAGCCAGTATAGACCATTCAAAAGAGAATTGCTTATTGCAATCTTTCAGTTCCCAAATAAATTTACTTAGGCCGGTGGTGTTAGCTTTATTCCTATCCCTAAATGAAGAATAATGGTTCAATATTCTCTTGGAGACCTGCGTCGATGAGCTACCTACGTAAAACGAGACATCAGCATGAGACAATACCTTGCATTGATATATTTGATGAACTCTCTTGATTCTCTCCCTTCCTCCACTTTTGAATTAGCATTTAGCTTACGACTTTAGTTTACTGTGATCTATCCCTTCCCATTTTAATCATTTAATTTAAACCTTTAGTATAGCGTTTACAGCCCCCTCCCTTTATTACTCTATGTAAACAAGCGTTCTTACTTCTAACGGTCACTTACTTGGCCATGTAATATCATAACTCGCAAGTTACCTCATCATTTCGCATTTGTCTTGCTTTATATGTTGGTTCCCTGACGATGGATATATGTGGAATTCCAGTAGCTCTTACTTCTTTGGAGTAGAGTATACATATATTTTGAACATATGTAGGAATTAAAGGAACTTTTATTTATATGCGT
>NW_026382389.1:0-729 GCF_001194135.2 Octopus bimaculoides | reverse complement strand
ACACCCATATATGTGTCAATATGTTTTGAGTTCGTTTATGGGAAAGGCTCTTGAGTACACCCATGAAAAGCACCTATGCTATTTTTCGGAGGCTACCACTTGATTCTTTCTATCTTTTTATTATATATATCGTTATGTAGATTTTAGCATCATCATCATTTCATACCAGTGTTAGTTGCTTGCATTGACTGACTTATTCAAGATGATCCAACAGGTGCAGGGATTCTTCGGGTTCCCTTTTTTGGTTCAGATTGGCATCTAGGGTTGGGCGCCAACTCTAATTCCAACCACTTTACAGTGGGTAATCTATGGATGTGTGTATATATGTGAATGTGTATGTGTATATATATGCATATATATATATATATATATATATATATATAAATATATGCATGTGTTTGTGAGAGTGTGAGTAAATGAACATGTATGAACATAGGTATATCTGTTCTTGTATACGCAAGAAAGGTTAACAGGGACCAATTCTGCATTTCTCACTTTCGAAATGTTTATTTTGCAGAGGAAGAAAGCCACATCAGAGACATACTGATTGGAAGTGGAGGGAGAGATTCTCTTTTCTAATGGACGTACGCAGGAACGATCATGTACAAACATACATACATATTTATATATACATTTGTATGTATGTATATATATATATCCCTCTCTCACTCTCTGGGAGAGGTATATATGTGTATGTATATATATATATATATATATATATATATATAT
>NW_026382388.1:0-204 GCF_001194135.2 Octopus bimaculoides | reverse complement strand
TCAACTCATTTCTACAGCTGAGTTAACTGGAGCAACGTGAAATAAAGTGTATTGCTCAAGAACACAATACGTAGCCCGGTCCAGGAATCGAACTCACAACCTCGGGATCATAAGCTCGACGCTCTAACCACTGAGCCATGTGCCTTCACATATACATATATACGTATATACATATATATGCATATATATATATGTATATATATA
>NW_026382387.1:0-359 GCF_001194135.2 Octopus bimaculoides | reverse complement strand
TATATATATATATATACAATCCCATATACATACGTATGTGGTGTGTATGTGTAAGCGTTTGTGTGTGCATGTGTGTTGTATAAATAAATATGTATATATGCATATACATATACATATATGTAGAGTGAGAGAAGAAGAGAGACAGACAGAGAGAGAGGGGGAGAGAAAGACAAAAGAGAGATGTGTTTGTATACATATACATATATTATGTATATACACTCATATATATGCATAACACACTCACACACACACAAATTTACACATGCATGTATATTTATAAGTATGTATGTGTATGTGTGTGTATATGTAAGTATATTGACTGGCATATCGATGTATAATAGTACTACATATAAGTATGA
>NW_026382386.1:0-313 GCF_001194135.2 Octopus bimaculoides | reverse complement strand
CAAATTTTGAATTTATCCATAGATGATATGAACAGTAGTGACATCTAACTCCAAATCTCAGTGTTTGAATATTTCATTTATATATTTTTATGCACCATGTGCTCTGATTTTGGCGCAAAACAAAACCAGTTGCACAGTCAGAGACTAACGTGAACAGTCATGGATTTAAACTGGTAGTCCACACTGACGAGACTCAAGGTTGAATAACCAAAAGCTGAAACCTAGTTTGTGGATATCCCTGATTGCATAATTTTTATTTGTGTTGTTAAATGTTTTAATTCTTTCTGTTTTCCTCGCATACTGTTTTTCTCTG
>NW_026382385.1:0-320 GCF_001194135.2 Octopus bimaculoides | reverse complement strand
TGTATGTATATATATATATATGTATATATATATGTATATATATACATATACATATGCATAGACATGCATGCAATTTCTTTCCTCTTCCATATATGCACACAAGCATGTATATATATATATAAATATACTTACATGCACATATACGCACTAGCATAGGTATATACAGACACACACACACATATACATAGACCCACACGCATATATACATAGTTGTAATATCGTGTATGTATATTATATATACACACATCTCAAATGCTTGTGTGATTCCGTGTCGTTCATTTCCCACCATTTCCTTCATCGTTCAATCCTTCTCCTGTTTC
>NW_026382384.1:3732-4543 GCF_001194135.2 Octopus bimaculoides | reverse complement strand
GAGAGAGAGAGAGAGAGAGAGAGAGAGAGAGAGAGAGAATTAGACGCACATATATATACATACAGACATACATATGTCTTCTGTAAGTGTGTGTGTATAAATTATATTCGTGTGCATATTTATATGAATGTATATTTATATTTGTATATATACATATTACTTATGGACATACAAACGTGTGTATGCTAGTGTTGATATATATACATACATAAATATTTATATGTTTATATCTTTCTATCTATATATCTCATATCTATCTGTTTATCTATCTATCTTTCTATTTATCGATCTACACACACACACACACACACACACACACACACACACACACACACACACAAATATGCACAATATATATAATAAATGATATGTACAATATATAATATAGATAATAATATACATAATGTATGATATATATAATATTTATATATCTTACCTACTTTACAGATATACATACATATACAAACGTATATTCATACTTATATACGAATATATAAACGTACACACATATATGTCTGTATGTGTAACGCGTGTGTATGCGTATGTGCGTGTGTGATGCGTGTTAAACAGCTACAATATATAGGTAGAGCAACTTTTCCTGTAATATCAGGAAAAAAATCCTCAGAAAATGTCGTGTGAAAAAGCAGCCATGTTTACCTGATTAGCAGTGAAAGAGATTGTTTATTTGTTTTTTTTTTTAATATATATTTTCTACCAAAAGTTAGTTTATATACTTATATTCACCACGTGTTGTTTACAGTACAATATACATACATACATACATACATACATACGTACATATATATATATA
>NW_026382384.1:0-951 GCF_001194135.2 Octopus bimaculoides | reverse complement strand
GTGGGGCCCAATTAGAATTTTCTTCAGGTCAAGTAGCCCATCCCGCTCAAAAGGTCCCTGAATAAGGTTTGTTTAAAGAAGTTGAGCAAAACAGCCATGTTCCCAAAGGTGAATTATCCAAACCCCAAAGAATTCCTCTCAACACATGGCTATGATGCTCCCCCACTACTTCTGCTCGTGATCAGAGATGCACATATCGTCAGCCACCAAGGGACATGCTCAACTGGTTAAGGTCAAACAACTGACAAGCAAATCTGTGGTATTAAGCAGTATATTTGCTGTAGCCCATCTTTTTATACCAAGACAATGTGTGAGAGAGAGAGAGGAAGGGAAAGAGAGAGAGAGAGAGAGAGGGAAGGGAAAGGGAGAGAGAGAGGGGGGAGGGAAAGGGAGAGAGAAAGATGGAGAGAGAGACTTAAAGTTTCCATCCACCAAATTCTTGCGCAGCGAGCTCGAATTCGAAGCTACGTGGCTGCGAATTGAATCTCTTAACTAGAGAACCATGCTTACATATCCTCCTTCTCTCCCAGTTTGCATCCCACTGGAATCTCTCCTTCTCTCATGTTACTGTTGTTGTTCTTGCTTAAATTTGTTCGAGCACGTCTTATAATGTAAGGCAGTCCACCCCTAACCAATCCGCCCTCATAAACATAATTTATCTCCGGCTTACAACACACAATATCTGACATGTTCTCTCTTATTTTTTTTACAGACGGTGGTGTGTGAATTAAGAGGCATCTAGCTGATATTTCTAGCTGATCGATAGACTGTCTGAAAACTTATTAATTTGTCTTTTCTCAACGTTTTCGCTAATCCACTGAAATTTAAGCAGAACATACATCCATCCCCAATAAACTTCATAAACACCCCACTTTGGACATAGCTGTTCGCCCTCAGACTGAAATAATAGTAATAATAGTAATAATAATAATAATAATAATAATAATAATA
>NW_026382383.1:0-328 GCF_001194135.2 Octopus bimaculoides | reverse complement strand
TCAGTCATTAGTGTCTTGACCCAAGACAACAATAATGATTTCCAAACTGGCACAAGGCCAGCAAGGTCAGGGAGGGGATAAGTCAATTACAACAGCCCCAGTTTGCAACTGGTACTTATTTTATCAATAGCAAGGTAAAGTCAACCGCAGCGGAATTTGAACTCAGAACGTAAAGACAGATAAAATGCCAGTATGCATTTTGCCCCATGTGCTAATGATTGTGCCACCTTGCAGCCTTAAGACCACACAACAATAATAACAATAAACAGAAAATACAATTGTTAGTGGATCAAACAAAAAACACTATTTTGATTATATTCACATGATT
>NW_026382382.1:0-275 GCF_001194135.2 Octopus bimaculoides | reverse complement strand
ATGTATGTATGTATGTATGTATGTATGCATGTATGCATGTATGCATGTATTTCTATAAACGCTGTCGAGTTAACAACTGCAGCACCCTCTTCAGGCAAATTTTCCAAACTGAAGCCATATGAATAGTGAAACAACAGTTTTCTTCCTTCTTATGAATTATTGTGAAAACTGAATCTTACTGGGGTAATGACACCTATACAGTATTTCAGATAATTATTTATTGATTTTTTTTCTCACATAATTATAACATTGAGGATGTTTTAGACGTTACTATA
>NW_026382381.1:0-203 GCF_001194135.2 Octopus bimaculoides | reverse complement strand
ACTTGCTGTTCAACTTGTTAATTTGCAAATTCATAAAAGTCGAGAAAAATTAAAATAATAAATAACCGCATTGTATATTTGATTGAGATTTTTATTAATAGTTGTTTGAAAGCCAATAAATATAAATGGTAAATTTCAAAATGTTACACATCACCATATTTTTTATATACTCTAGTTGAAATAATTAAGAAACAAGGTGCTCC
>NW_026382380.1:0-629 GCF_001194135.2 Octopus bimaculoides | reverse complement strand
CAGTGTCCCAAGTTTCAAAGTGTTTCGTTAAGAAAATACTGGATCCACAAATATATACAATAATACATTAGCTGTTAAATTACGATTGTTATTTTAAAACAAGCCCAAGAATAACAAAAGGCCACTTAATGGTGAAGAGACTCAATGCTAAAGCTAGACCCAAATTTATAACAAAATTCGTTTTAAGTGGGCCTTTTAAGTTTCAACAGGCAGCTTATTCAATCAACCAATACATTAATTCTACCTGAGAGTTCTCCTTAATTTGTCCATAAAGTTAATTTGCAGATAATAAATGTTGCAAATACAACACGTTTACCCCCCTGCACTTCATCATCAATTCCTAGCAAAAAGAACTCTGATTGTCACCCTCTGCAATTCAACCACTTCGCTTTCACTAGCGAAGACTCGGAAATGCGAAGAACACTGTCCAGCTCCGACTAAAGAATGATTTCTAACAAACGCACAAATTCACATTTGAATTATTTACTGGAAGCAGAGTGCCGAAAAAAATTTATGCAAAGTTGGCTACAGCCTTATTTGAATTCAGAATGACATGGTTAAATACGATAAAGTATTTTTATCTGTAGTATTGAACCGATATGTACATAAATCGTTAAATATTGAAAACA
>NW_026382379.1:0-241 GCF_001194135.2 Octopus bimaculoides | reverse complement strand
GAGTTGTACCTGTTTTTCAATGGGATAGCCTTGTTACATTCTGTGTTACACTGAATCTCACTGAGAACTATGTTAAGTGTCCGTGTGTCTGTTGAGTGGTCATCCACTTACAAGTTAATTTCACAAGTAGGCTGTTCCGTTGATCAGATCAACACTCATCATCATAACTGATGGAGTGCAGATAAGTTTTGTATATATTTATATGTATGTATGTATGTGTATATATATATATATATATATA
>NW_026382378.1:0-220 GCF_001194135.2 Octopus bimaculoides | reverse complement strand
ATCTATCTATCTATCTATCTATCTATCTATCTATCGATTTATCTATCTATGCGTCCCTCAATCTATCTATCGATCTATCTATTGATTTATCTATCTATACGTCCCTCTATCTATCGAACTATATATCTATCTATCTATCCATCCCTCTATCTATTTATCTATCTATCTAGCTAGCTAGCTGTCTAGCTATCTATCTATCTACACACACACACACACACAC
>NW_026382377.1:0-563 GCF_001194135.2 Octopus bimaculoides | reverse complement strand
TAGATATCTTGTGGTATATTCAGTGGAAACATTTTTTGTAGCAACTTAAACTGTCAGGATATCATGTTTTAATGTTTTTGTGTAGTTTGTAGTTTATTAGAAGGTCTTTGTGTAAGTGTTTGAACCTGCTAGGATCTTATCTCATTATCGTAGAATGATGTGGATTTCTTTGATATTATTTCGACGCATATTTTAATGAGACTTCAAGATCGGTTGCTTATTATTCAATATCAGTAGTAGAACTATTTGTTTGTATATAGCGGCACTTCAATCTTAGATATCAAGAGTGCTTTCCTGTGGAGTGTTTGAATCTTCTGTGTAGAAATTTTTGTGTGACTATCGTGGTTTGAATAAATATTTTGAGGCTTATTCTCTGAAGAGATTTATGAGGCTTTTACTAATATGTCTAATTTGTTTCAGTCAGTGGTTTAAAATTTCTCAGGCAGTACTTTCAGCATTTTCTAATTCTATACACGTCTTATGCTTTTCTGAGTTTAAAGAATAATTATATCCCAAGGAGTCTGGTTGTCACTTCTTCATTATATCCAATTTGTACGTCAAGA
>NW_026382376.1:10020-11083 GCF_001194135.2 Octopus bimaculoides | reverse complement strand
CCATAATTTCAGGTTTTTAGATTCATCTCTAGACAGCCATCCCAGTTATGTTGATAATAATAGTAATGTTTATATCAATAACAATAATAATTACTCCAATAATTTAACACACTCAGGTATTAATGTAGGTAGTATATACAATATTAGTAAATATAACAATATCTGTAGCAACAATAAGATTAGCATGTCGGAATCAAATCCTAATTGAAGTAAGTTTTTAAGTGCGAATGCCAAGACCAAGAATGTGATTTATTAATTTAAGGTAATGTCTTTCGCAGATGTCTCGTTTTACGTAGGTAGCTCATCGATGCAGGTCTCCAAGAGAATATTGAACCATTATTCTTCATTTAGGGATAGGAATAAAGCTAACAGCACCGGCCTAAGTAAATTTATTTGGGAACTGAAAGATTGCAGTAAACAATTCTCTTTGGAATGGTCTATACTGGCTACTTCAGTTCACTATGACAAAGATAAGGATTTTTGTCCTCTTTGTAACTTGGAGCTTTTCCATATTCTGTTCTCCAAGAATCGTCTAGTAAACCAGTTAACACAGAAAGCATATCGATGTAAGCACTGGCAGAGACATACCTTCATTTATTATCATAAATTCCATCCTTCTTACTAGTTTAAGTTTTTAGGTATTATTATTATTATTATTGTTATTTTTTTTTTTTTTTTACCAAATGTCCTCTGAACAATATCCTTTAATATAATCTTAAACAATATCTATTACTGCCTCCATCGCCACATGTCTTCTATTTCCCCTTCTATAGTTGGTTAAGTAATTTCTTCCCAGTAATGCTACATTGGTTGTGTTTGTACCATTAGTAACTTTAACTAAATATACCCGCTCTTCTCCTTGTAAGCTTGCATATTGTTATTATTATTTCTCAACAAAATATCCTGTATCTTGTTTTACCATTAATTTGCGTTATTATCCGTATATTAATATATATATGTATATATATTTATATATATATATCTATATATGTATATATATATATATAGATGTACATGTAATATGTACACATATATATGTGCATACAGATATCGATACATATAT
>NW_026382376.1:8713-9426 GCF_001194135.2 Octopus bimaculoides | reverse complement strand
ACACAAATAAAGTAATATTTCTAAAATTTCTTCTTAGAAGTTACAAAGACCCCTTCATGGGTACTTCACACCCACAATTTAGTCATTTTTCCTAAGCAAAGACGAATACAGTTGTACTATTGGAAGCTATAGGGTCACCCGAACATAACAGATGAGCATTATTTGTAATTCAATGGTACAACAGTGTAAGACTATCCTTTCAGATATACTTACATTGTGATTTCTGCAATGTGGTGCATAGATTGTCAAGTAAATGAGACACATCTTTGCCTCCACTGATTCACTTGCAAAGTGTTGAGTAAAATTATTTCGTTGCAGACCCCTTTTCAGTCTTTTTATTATCACTGGGTCATACATAGTCCCCAGTTGGTAACATTGATTTCAAGGCCTTCCCAGATGAGTGACTGGTTGTTCTAAGACATTTATTGATTGTAAATTTTTTCTGCCCAGTTACCTGTCGATATAGTGGTCATTTGCAAACTCCAGAGGCGACACTTTCTTTTCCCTTTACTCCAAATGTCACACGTTATTTCAATTGGGTCATGCCCTTCCAATTGCTACAGATCCGTAATGCATCTTACGGCTGTGCCTGTCACCTGTATGGTGAGGAATCCTACATTGGGGAGTAGTAACGACTAGGCTAGGGTAGCTGACTGATTATCGTGATCATTCGTCTTTTGGTTTCCTGTAGTTTTGCTCTCTTTTACAAACCC
>NW_026382376.1:0-8703 GCF_001194135.2 Octopus bimaculoides | reverse complement strand
CAGCTCCATGAGCTCCATTTTCAGGAGCAAAATCCTTTTTACAGGGTCCATAAAACTGGAATTTTGGAATGTGTGCATAAATATCAGTAGTATGGGATAAGTATGTCATGATTAGAATTTTTTTAAGCTGTGTAAAGTAGGAAAGAACCCTCATATGCAATTTTGATGAAATTTGAATCATAGGGATAAAGAAGATGATGTCACACGTTATCGAGGCTACCATTCTTTCTGGATGTGGAAAAGGTGATGACATCTTTATTCCAAGAATTCCTCTTACTCCATCAGGAGCAGACATTCCTTTTACATTCAGAAGACTGCAATTCCCCCTTTGTGTCACTTTTGCCATGTCCATTAACAAATCTCAGGGTCAAACCCTCTCTGTGGCTGGTCTTCTCTTGGAAGAGCCCTGCTTCTCACATGGACAACTGTATGTTGGCTGCTCAAGAGTGGGAAGCAAAATAAACCTATTTGCATATGCTCAACAAGGAATATTGTTTACGAGGTGTCACCTTTTTTTTTTACCAAACTTCATTGACTTTCATATATTTATATTGATATATATGTGTGTGTGTGTGTGTGTGTGTGTATATATATCTATATATATAAAGATGAGAATGTGTGTCTGTGTGAATCCCTAAAACTCGAGAACTACATAACCAATATCATTCTAAATTTACACATGCCTTACTTAGGGTCCATGTAGTGTCTTAGGCCCAAAAATTTTTTCAATTCTTGCATAGTTCGAGCCCACACCAATATCATATCTCCTCCACTATTTCATTATTACGTATCAAAAGTGAAACAATAACATACCGCTACTGTAATGTCAGATACTTTCACTTAAATACTTTCAATTTCATACTGAAACTATACTTTCACATATATACAGGCATACTATAAGACCCAAGTTAAAAACATTCCCAACAATTCAACTTCTCTGGTTGACATTAACACACCCATCCCCAATAGGGGCCTTCATTCCCACATTTTAGAGCTCCATGAGCTCCATTTTTCAGGAGCAAAATCCTTTTTACAGGTTCCAGAAGACTGAAATTTTGGAATATGCGCATAAAGATCATTAGTATGAGATACATGTTTCATGATTAGAATTTTTTTAGGGTGTGTAAAGAAGGAAAGACCCCACATCTGCAATTTTGATGAAATTCAAATCATAGTTATTCCAGTTCCTTAAAGAAAATATAACAGAAAAGTCTCATTCTTCAATTGCATGTAACATGGGCAATATGCAATATATATACATACTCTAAATACATACTTTTGTGTCATCTACATAGTTAGCAAGGGTGGCTATCTGAGCAGCTGAGGGCATATCAGAGAGAGCGATTATGAATAGCAGTGGCCCTAAGACAGTGTCTTGTGGAACACCACTTGCTATTTGTGTTTCCTTGGAGGTGGCACTGTTGGCCACATCTGCCTGATGTCTATCTTTTTGAAAGGTATGCAGCCACTCTCCATATTATATATGTTTGTGTATATATCTATATGTGTGCATATATATATGTTTCTGTATATGTATATGTGTGTGTGTGTGTGTGTGTGTGTATATATATATATATATATATATATATATATATATATATATATATATATATAATGTATGTATATGTGTATATATATCATCATCCTTTAACATCTGTTTCCCACACCAGCATGGGTTGGATGGTTTGACCAGAGCTGGCAAGCAGGAGAGATGCCCCAGGTCTCAATCTGATTAGACCTGGTTTCTACTGCTGGATACCCTTCATGATGCCAACCACTTAACTGTGTGTGCTAGGTGCTTTAAACGTTACATGGCTTGTGTGTTCTTGCATGGCACCAGTACATGTGCTGTTTATGTGGCACTTGTATAGGGCTCTTGCAGTCCAATCTTTTTCATCAGGGGGAGTGGGATTAACACTTTTGTTGTGGAGGATTGTCATCCTTTCCATAAGGTCCAGTGTCCAGAAGTCATTCTTTAGTATTTCATCCTATGTCTTCATGAGTCTCGTTCTTCCCTGAGTTCCATCTACTTTGAGTGATCAGCATTTCTTTTTGGAGCTGTTGACATCCATCTGCAACACACAATCAAACCAGCACAGTTGTCTCTCTTGCGCACTGTCTCTTTTGCCTAACTTTTCTCTCAGTATTCTAGCACTCGGTTACACATGTACTCCTAGATTGCACACTTAATGGAACCTACATCATTCCTCTCTAGCCTTTGCATATCGTCTGCACGCAAGGCTCACATCTGACTTCCATGTAGAATTGCTGTTTGTATACATGTATCATACAATCTTCCTTTCAATCAGAGAGAGGGAGAGAGACCTTTGGTTGCCAACAGAGGTAAGAGCCCTCTGAATTTTCTCCATCCTATTCTTATTGTAGCTATAACATTTTCTGTACATCCTCCTCCACTACTAATTGGTTCCCTAGGTAGCAGAAATGATCTACTACCTCTATTGAGCCTCTGGGGCATTCGAGAAAATCAATTTCCCCAAATATCTGGAGTTTTCATGGCTTGATGTCAGCTGCTACAAGGGTAAGGGAGATGCTGTATATAGAAGGCATCAAATTACTGAACCAGCTGATGATAGAGGCATGAAATTACTGAACCAGTTGACGAAAATTACACAGTTATAGCCCAATTAACTAGGAAAAAATTAGACTAGATGATATGCAGTTTGGTTTTGATCTGGGGCGAAGCACTACCAATTTGATTTTCACTGTCAGGTAACTGCAAGAGAAGTATTTAGCAAAGAATAAACTGTTATTCTTAACATTTGTTGATCTTGAGAAAGCCTTTGATGGAGTACTCCTGTGTGTGATATAGTGGGCTTTGAGGAAGTCTTACAAGTCACTCTTGTAAGTTATACAGGCCATGTACAGAGGCTCTGTCTGTAAAGTGAGAGTGAAGCATGAATATAGTGGTGAATTTAGTGTACAGGTAGGAACAGAATTCAAGACTGTCTGTTGCTGGGAACTGCTATATGCTGCTCTCAAAGCAAATTCTGTATCAGAGCTAGAAGAGGAATTCCAGATGTGGAAACGAAACCTGGAATCTAACGACCTTATGGTTAGCATAGCAAATACTAAGGTTTTAGTAAGCAAGAAAACAGACAGAACTCTACCCACTAAGTAAATGGCCCTGCTTGCTATGTAGGAAAGGTGAAGGCAGGAATTCCATACAGTGTACTCAATGCAAGCTATGGATACACAAGTAGTGCAGTGGAATAATAGTAAGGTTATCAAAGTCATGTTCATATGTAGAACACTCAAGTGCTCTCATGCCAGTTCACTTGTGTGTGTTGGGGTAGAGTTGACGATGGGAAGGGTATACAGCTGTAGAAAATCTGCCTCAATAAACTCTCTCTGAAAAATGGGAGCATGTATATGTGGCTCTTAAAATGATAATGATGAATATTTTCATTTTTTGTTGTATATTACTGAGGGATCTAAAAATTGATTAAATACATGTGTACTTTGAAATATCTCTGATTACAGGTATTCATTTGTCACTTTTTGCTGTCAGAAATGTTGTGAGTCAATCACTAACTCATTAGAAATCCATAATCATTGATGCTATTATTCTCAAATTCCAATATAAGATAAAGTTTATGAATAAATACAACTCACTCTCTACCTCTATAATCTTCCTACTTCCAGGTCATTTCCCAAGCACACAGAGGACGACAATGTCCATGTTGAAGATGGAATGGTTCCTGGCTGTGACTATGAACGGTGCGAACGTGTTGTCATCAACGTAAGTGGACTGCGATTTGAAACACAGTTAAGAACACTTGCCCAGTTTCCAGATACTCTGCTGGGAAATCCCAAGAAACGAAATCGTTACTATGACCCTCTCCGAAATGAATATTTCTTTGATCGGAACCGTCCAAGTTTCGATGCAATACTCTATTATTATCAAAGTGGGGGTCGGTTACGAAAACCGGTAAATGTACCTTTGGATGTATTTTCAGAGGAAATTAAGTTTTATGAACTTGGTGCTGAAGCAATTGAAAAATATCGTGATGATGAAGGATTTATTAAAGAAGAGGAACGTCCACTTCCTGAAAATGAATTTCAACGTCGTGTATGGCTTCTATTTGAGTATCCAGAGAGTTCTACAGCTGCACGTCTGATAGCTATATTTTCTGTGGTAATAATTTTACTTTCTATTGTGATATTTTGCCTTGAAACTTTGCCTGAATTCAAACATTACAGGCTTGTAAATGAAACAATCGAGGAAGATGATATACCAAAATTTGGAGAACCTTTTTTCATTATTGAAACATGCTGCATAATATGGTTCACATCAGAACTTATGGTGAGATTTGCATCTTGCCCTGAAAAAATAGGATTCTTTAAGAACATAATGAATCTCATTGATATTGTTGCTATCATTCCATATTTCATTACATTAGGTACAGTGATTGCAGATGAGAATAAGAGCAACAACCAGGCAATGTCTCTGGCTATTCTTAGAGTTATTAGATTAGTTAGAGTTTTTCGTATATTTAAGCTTTCAAGACATTCAAAAGGTTTACAAATTCTTGGTCAGACATTGAAAGCTAGTATGAGAGAACTTGGCTTATTAATATTCTTTTTATTCATTGGGGTCATTTTATTTTCTAGTGCTGTGTATTTTGCTGAAGCTGATGCTGAGCAGACACATTTTAAAAGTATTCCAGACGCCTTTTGGTGGGCTGTAGTCACCATGACAACAGTTGGCTATGGTGATATGCGGCCCATTGGAGTATGGGGTAAATTGGTAGGGTCATTGTGTGCCATTGCTGGTGTATTAACCATAGCTTTACCTGTTCCTGTTATTGTTTCCAATTTTAATTATTTTTACCATAGAGAGACAGAGAATGATGATAAAGACAAATATCACCATGTTACATCTGCAATAAACTATCCAGAAAAAAGGAGTTCATATACTTCTGAAAATGGATCTGATATTATGGAGATGGAAGAGGGTAGTGTCATTAATGAAAGAATCAAAGAAAACCATGCTACCAAAATTAACAATCCCACTAACCTAAATATGAATAATCTCAGTATTGAAACTGATGTATGAAACCTGCCTCTTATCAAGGAAAGCTTCCCTTACCATTTGCTTTATTGTTGATATTATTACCTTCAAATTGGTTACTGTTTAGTAATAATAATAAAAGTAATGATAATAATAATAATAATTATTATTATTATTAAAAGCATTTTCTTGCCATCACAACTTCTGAAGAAATAGTCTCCAAAAGTACAGTTGATTTTATTGCTGATTGAGGATAAAACAAATAAGTGGATCTTTAATGTTTTTAATTTATTTTCTTCTATTTTTGTGTAGGTTAAAACACCTTAAAGTATCTCTTTATCTTTCCAAATTTTAAATTTTGTAAATTTTATTATTATTATTATTATTATTATTATTATTATTATTATTATTATTTATTATTATTATTTATTATTATTTATTATTATTATTATTATTTATTACTATTATTATTTATTATTATTATTGCTTATTTTACTCTTAGAAAGAAGCAAAAATATTTTAAAGTTTAATCTGTAAACCAATCAATATTAAAAATATTAAAAAAGTCCACTAAAAGAAACTTTTATTCAATGTCATATGAAAGTGTGAAGGTATCTTGGAAATATAGTCGATATTGCCACTGCCAAAGCAAATGTTATGCGAGACTGATATCAAGAGCTTTTCTGCGGAATTCCACTTCCTGATTTTTAGGACATCACAAAGGAAACTTTGTAATTATACTTTTCTTAATGAAATTCAGAGGAAAGATTTACCTTATACATCAGCCATGTGGATGACTACATTACATAACTGAAGTTCAGTGTAATTTTGCACTAATGACAACGGTTACAGTTTCAATACTGGTAAGTACTATTGTTATTTCCTCTTCTCACCTCCCTTTTTTCCTCTTATGTTGTATTGTTTTTACTTAGTTTCAAAATCACTGAATAGTACATTATTCAGTAAATTGATTTGGTATGTATAATTTAGGGCTTTCTTCCCTGCAGATTTATAATACTGTGTAATAGTTGTTTCGCAATTTCATCTCCCTAATTTTCTGATTGTTTTCTTGTAAACTCTGTAAATTACAATGATTTTAAAATATTTCTTGAAGTTTATGCATTTTTTAGCTGCTTTCTGTATGTTTCTCCTTTGTGTTTGTTTCCAAACATGAGATATGTAAGAAACAACACCACTGACACATTTTCACATGTGTGTGTACATACATGCATGCATGCATGCATGCATATATACATACATACAGACAGACAGAGAGAGAGTTGAAATTTACAGAAAAACAAAAGACAAAGACAGGTGTATAAACAACAAGCAGGTGTATTAGTTTGACACTTAAGAAGGTGAGAAAGTCTTTTATGCTTCCAGCCTATGGTCTTCAACAGAAAGGAACATGAGGAAATAAACAGAGAGAGAATTAAAAAAAAACTTGTGGATTTAGCGCTCAATCATGGCGACTGCTTGGAAAAAAGTAGTTGGACGGGAGAGCTAGGAAGAAGGGGAGATAATAAAGTACTGGTGATCCTAAAACAAAGTTGTGTGTGCATGTGTATGTGAGAGTGTTAGTGTGCGTGTGGATAGGGGCTAGTAACATTGACGTGTGGATGTGTCCGTTTGTAATGTGTGGGTGTGTGAGTGTGCAGATGATGGTGTGTGAGTATGTGGATGATGATGTGTAAGTGTGTGGTTGTGCGGATGATAGTGTTGGTGTGCAGATGATGGTGTGTGGTGAGGGGTGGTGTGGTGTTGGGAATGTGAGGGTGGGGTGTATGTTTGGAGTGAGGATGTGGTGTAGAGGTGGGGTGTGGATGGAGAGGTATCAATGAAGAGAGAAGGTGGTAGGAGTGAAGGGAGAGGTGTTGAGCCCATGTGGCACAAAGAGAGAAGATTAATTCCTGTTCACAGCACAGACGGGAGTCCGGATGGTCACTGTGCAAAGATAATCCAAACACAGACAGGTGTTGTAATGAATGACCGGTAGAGCGGAAATGGCGTGAGACTGGAGCCAATTCGAATTTAATGTTTCAGAGGCGCTCTGTGAACTGGCCGGCCAAGCAGCGTCCCATTTGACCGATGTACAGTGAGAAGGGTAGAAAGAGCAGGAGATGCAGTAAATGACATTGCTAGAAGTGCAGGTAAAGGAGCCAGTGATATGATAGGGATGATGGGGGCTTGTGAGGATGGTGGTGTTGCAGAGGTAGGGGCAAGTGTGGCAGGGTGGATGTGCAAGCAGGGGAATGAGCCAGGTTGGGAGGTGGGGTTAGGGAAGAAATTGTGGGCAGGAGGTCATATATATCAATACGTATATACATGGAAGCATACATGTGTATTTATACATATATGTATAAATACATATAAGCATATATGTATATATATATGGAAGTATATATGTAAAACACCCACTACACTCTCGGAGTGGTTGGCATTAGGAAGGGCATTCAGCTGTAGAAACTCTGCCAAATCAGATTGGAGCCTGGTGTCGCCTCCTGGTCCACCAGTCCTCAGTCAAATCGTCCAACCCATTCTAGCATGGAAAGCGGACGTTAAATGGTGATGATGATGATATATATATATATATATATATATATATATACACATATATGTATATATATGGAAGCATATATGTTAGTGTGTGTGTGTGTGTGTGTATTTTATTTTAAACAATTTGATTTGGTTCCATGTAACTTAGACTTTCAAAGGCCTCTAACAGAAGCCCGTCTATTTCAGGTTTTAGATTTCCAAATGGAGAGATATGGGAAGTCCAAGATTGCTACCGGAAGATAGGTTGCTATTGAACAAGGTGGGACATATGGTGTTGTCAAAGAATATCAGTTTCAGCACCACCAGTTCATTTAGAAGGCTGGACAGGATGCTGGTGGTGCCTAGATATATGGGTGTGGGTTGCCTTTTCCTTCTCCTCCTCATTAGTGTAATGTAGAGTGTCAGTGTAACTGGTATTCCAGAAAATCCTATTAATGAAGATATTGTTTTAACTTTGTAACTTCCATAGGATTATGGCCATTTTACAACCTCCTTCATGTATTAATTTCAGTATGTAAGAAATTATGTGTACATTAATATGTATGCTCAGCATTGTACGACATAACTGTATATTCACACATTAATGTAAATAAAGAAAGCTCATTCATTAGATAACTGAAACATCATGGTCACACCAACAATTGGAATCAAAATATATACACAGACTTTTCCCTTGCTAGCTATGCATACAATACAAAAGTCTCTCAGAGGATACACAATCTTGGAGATGTTGCGCATCTGCAATGGGAGCTGCATGTAATATACAGGTGGGCTAAGGGACATAACATGCAGCTCAATGCTAGAAAATTCCAAACCCTGTTCTACCAAACCAAGAAGCTCACTGAAAAGCAGACAGATGCACTGGTCCAGGAGGGCTTGCAATACCTGAATCAAAATCAGTGGACAACCTGGACACCGACAGGAGTAATGAACTTTCCAGCTGGCAATAAAATGAAGATGCTTGCCGGATGAATCATCAGAGTTTCAAAATAAGAGAACAGGATAGACATATACATGTATGTATATATATGTAAATATAGACATATATATATATATATATGTGTATATATATATATATATGGATATGTGTATATATATGTATATGTATATATATA
>NW_026382375.1:0-396 GCF_001194135.2 Octopus bimaculoides | reverse complement strand
TATGTAGCACCTTATGATACGATATCGAGTCAGGGCTTATCTGGGGCTAAACAGTTATAACACGTTTTTAGATATCACCATAACAATTGTTAAAGTACAAGCGAATTGAATTGCTTCTCACATATTAACAGGTGCATTGCAGATCAAATGGACTTTTTATATCAGGCGCATTCTATTAAACAGTGACATTTATATGTATCACTGCGTAATATGCAGCTTCCCGGATATAGTAAGTTGTATATGACAACACTCGTGCAAAATCCATATAAGTGAGTCTATTTATGCATGTCTAGATGTCTATAGCCCCATTTCAATAAGATATACATGCTTGAACACGCACAAAAGCATTAATTCAGTGAGAGAGAGATAGAGAGATAGATAGATAGATAGAGAGAG
>NW_026382374.1:0-226 GCF_001194135.2 Octopus bimaculoides | reverse complement strand
TTCAGCTTTTCTCTCAAGATACTTACACTCTGACGGGTATTCACATGACAAAGAGATAGATCAGGTATTGAAACTAACTCAAAGAATTATTCTAGCACAAATGATTAGGAAGAGAATTAGCTTAAATGACAAAAGACCAAGACCTCTGGAGATATGCTGTGACTGCAATGACCCGGCAAATAAAGTGAGTTCACGGCTGTATCCTACACCTGTTTTGCATAACCAG
>NW_026382372.1:0-410 GCF_001194135.2 Octopus bimaculoides | reverse complement strand
CAGTTGTACGATAACATCGACTCGATCGTTCGGGTGAACGGCTTCCTCTCGAAGTCGTTCTGCATCAAGCGGTCGGTTCGCCAAGGGTGTCCGCTCTCTCCGCTTTTGTACGTAATGGCTCTGGAGCCATTACTGAGAAAGCTGAGCGGCATCCCGACGAATACAGGAGGTGGAGGATCGGTTACAGCATACGCGGACGACATCACTATCATCGTGACCAAGATGGAACACCTACATCAAGTAGATGAAACCATTAAGGTTTACGAGACGGTGGCAGGAGCAAAAATTAATCGGGAAAAGTCGGTCGGCTTGCAACTCGGCACCTGGAGGGGCAAGTCGATACCTTCGAATAGCATCGTGGGACGCTGGACGGAGGGCCCGATTAAGTTGCTAGGAATCTGGGTTGGCCC
>NW_026382371.1:0-278 GCF_001194135.2 Octopus bimaculoides | reverse complement strand
CCTCAAACATACATAGATTCATACACACACACACACACACACACACACACAAATACACACAGATGTATGCCTGCACCAGCCTGTATATACACATGCTTTTCACCAATGTCCAAACATAGGAAGATCTTTACAGCATAACACCAATCCATGCTCACTTCAGTTGTTCCGATCAAGACATTTGCCGTTTCTTCTGAGTATGCAACTCAGTGAAGCGTGCGCGTTCCTGCAACATTATCCACACACACACACACACACACACACACACACACACACACACA
>NW_026382370.1:0-355 GCF_001194135.2 Octopus bimaculoides | reverse complement strand
GCTTGTCCAGCCTGGAACTGTAAAAGCCTGGCAATCTAGAGTAAATAAAATCTTGGAAGGCCTGTTTTACAGCACCGCTGGAATTAAATTTTTTCCTATAACAATGTTATCTAAATTCTGGAATAGTCAGTGGGGGCAAGATCAGGTATGGTGGATGATGGAGAACATCCAACTCCGACTCTTGTAGTGTGGTCTGGCGTTGTCTTGCAATAAAATAAGAGTGGATCTGTTGACTAATCTAGGCTGTTTTTTGTAAATTTCTGCTTCATTTAGTCCAGCAATATACTTCAGCCATGATTGATAATCCAGGTTTAATGAAATCATAATGGATCACACCTGCACCAGACCACCAAAC
>NW_026382369.1:0-212 GCF_001194135.2 Octopus bimaculoides | reverse complement strand
AGTGTTTCGTTAAGAAAATACTGGCGCCCCCGTTTTAAAATAGATCCTCGCTACTTTCTTCCAAGGAATCTAATGCTCTCAGCTTAGTTTTTCCTTGTGGCTAGCCAGATTGGAGCAATATCGAGAATAGCTAGCCGAAATTGCGAAGATAATCTGGATCTTGACTGAAGAGAGAAAACTCCGAATGATATGTCCGTGTTTTCTTTGTATCG
>NW_026382368.1:0-439 GCF_001194135.2 Octopus bimaculoides | reverse complement strand
TCTTATGATATATATTTTATAATGTATATAATATATACATATATATGTATATATATATACATATATGTATGTATGTGCATACTTATGTTTGTATGTATGTATATATTATATGCACACCTACATACATATATGTATGTGTGAGTGTGTGTGAGTGTATCTATATATGCACAAGTAGACACACACACATATATTTATGTATACACATACACACACTCATACACATGCACACACATGCACAGACACAGGCACACACACACACACATGCACATGCGCACACACACACAGGGAAAGTGACTATGAGATGAAATGTAATAGAAATATATTTTGTAAAGAAAGTTGTAAAAGGAAAATTTTTCTTTCATATTTTTTTTTTCCTTCTTTTATCATCCTCATCATCATCAAACCACCACCATCATCATCATTATCATCAACATCATCA
>NW_026382367.1:0-229 GCF_001194135.2 Octopus bimaculoides | reverse complement strand
CTGGTAACGATGCACCGAAACAATTGTCGTAATCTGTAATAATGCCTGTTCGTTCCATCTTCTCGTACCAAAATCCTTTCATATAGGTGCGTACATGTTGGTGTGTGAAGTCTTGTCTGGACGCTTTATCCAGTCGCTCTACCTTACTAGAAACTGCGACCAAACTTCACCTCAAATTGCTACTAGGTTTTATTAAATAAAGGGAGACATATTGGACAGAGATGAACAA
>NW_026382366.1:0-484 GCF_001194135.2 Octopus bimaculoides | reverse complement strand
TGATATTGTTCTATTGTGGGGCTGTTGATGTCAGAGCTGAGAGATTAGAGGACAATATATTACGTGGTCTTTAACGTTACAGTTGAAATATCGATATGCTTTCGTTTTGCCTGTGATCTGTACCTGATCGATAAAATCATTATCACCCAAGTAGCGTTACGTACACACGCATACATACATGATTGTATACATACATGTATGCATACATACATGCATAATAAATAATACATGCATACATACAGGTATATAGGCATATGTATATGCATACATGCATACATACATATATACATATAATCAAGCATACTCACATAGATGCATAAATTCATCGATGCTTATATACATACACACATACATACACGTATGCATATATGCTTATATACTTACATACATATATGCATGCATACATGCGTACACAAACACATGCACACATACACACACAAACACACACATATATATATGGGATCACCACTTCTTTATTATCTCC
>NW_026382365.1:0-393 GCF_001194135.2 Octopus bimaculoides | reverse complement strand
TTCGTTCTTACATACCTACTTACGTACGTAAATCCGTACATACGTACGTACGTTCGTTCGTTAGATCTTTCGTTCGTATGTACGTACGTACGTACGTTCGTTCATTAGATCGTTCGTTCTGACATACGTTCGTTCGGGTGTACGTACGTTCATTCATATATATGTACGTAGGAACATAGTACGTTTGTTTGTACGTACTTTCGTACGTACGTACGTACGTAAGTGCGTTCTTTCGTTCATTCGTTTGTACGTACGTACGTTTGTTCGTACATACGTGCGTGCGCTCGTTAGTCTGTTCGTTCGATCATACGTACGTACGTACATATCTACCTACTTATGTACGTTCGTTTGTTCGTTAGTTCGTTCGTCCATACGTACGTTCAATTCTATGTT
>NW_026382364.1:0-638 GCF_001194135.2 Octopus bimaculoides | reverse complement strand
GTGTGTGTGTGTGTGTGTGTGGTTTGTGTATATTTGTGTCTGCATGTGTAATTTGTATGTGTGTTTGTGTTCGATGAGATATGCTAATGCATGTGTACGTGTGTGCGTGCGCGTATGTATGTTTCTGTGCGTCTCTGTATGTATATGTCTGTAAGTCTGTGTGCGTAGTGTGTGTATGTGTGTGAGCGTGTACTGCAAGACATGTGCCATCTGTAATGCATGCTTGTCCGTTTGTGAAGTGTGTGTGTATGTGTGTGTATGTCTGTGTATCTAGCTGTAAAATCGGTGTGTACATCTGTTCGTGCAGTCCGTACATCAATGGCTGTGTGTATATCAATATGTATATACCCATGTCTATCAGAGTAAGTCCGTTTGTAAACAAGTGTATATGTGCGTGTGTCTGTGAACGCGTAATTGCGTTTGTGTGTGCGTATGTGTGTGTGTGCGTTCTAGGGTCCATGATTTTGTATAACTTTTTCTCACATAAAACCTCCTGCGTTCATAACATCTACATACGTACACACTCGCACAAACATGTATATTCACATGCACATGCACACACAAACATATATGTGCATGTACGTACACATACATATACGCATATCCACACATATGCACACATGTATATATATATATAT
>NW_026382363.1:0-1094 GCF_001194135.2 Octopus bimaculoides | reverse complement strand
CCAGCATGGCCGCAGTCAAAATGACTGAAACAAGTAAAAGAGTAAAAAAGTATATCTTCTTAGTATATAATGATGGCAAGTTGCACATCATCTGAAAAGATATTAGATGAACAATTTGTCTTCTTGCATTCTGGGTGGGGTGGTGTTTGAGTGACATTAGATCCCAACAAACACCCACCCGTGCCTGATGGCCATGATGGTCACCCGTCGCGCTTTATGTGTTAACTGACTTGAATAATTGTTACTAACACTAAAATATCGAAAACAAGCCAAAATATCACACTGGTAGTGCTTACAGTACGTTGACTATTATGTGGGGAGGTGGGATAATCTCATTGCATACCTCCTTTCTCAGCATATATAATCCACACCTGATGTGTTTTACATTAAGTAATGACTGTCTTATCACTAAGATACTTTTTTCTTTTTCGAAACTTTCAGCCGCCTCTCAGCTATTTTGACCAAAATATTGATAACGATAGGAGTCGATCTGAAAAACGATGATGAGATACGATACTCAAAGGACTTGGTTTATTTCTAATAAATTTATGGTTCTGTAGCTTATTCCCGTGCACAGTCGCGATATTGTGTTTCCATGCACAGAATATTACATTGTCCTCAATATTACATTTCCCTCTGTAAAGCTACTTTAAAACACCTTTCAATAAATGTATATATGAAACATAGGAAATCTGCTTTTCCCACAAAATGTTCTTATAAAACAGGGATGTATTTTATACACAATTAAATATATCTTTAAAATAAATGGAATTATCGTGTGGTTTTCTAGTAAAACAAATAAGTCTAACCCATCTCAGCTTCCAAAAAAAGTGGGGTGGGGAGAACATAGCTCTGAAGGCAAGAACGGATTAATACAAAGAAGAATCACTGGATTTAATCAGACTTTTACTTCTATTTTTAGCACAATTTTATGTCGTAAAAATGAAACTATTTTCACAAGTTCCACGATTTATCTCCCTTGCGCCGTTAAAAATTATATATTTGCACACACGCAATTGTCATATTTCCACATAACGTGCACAGGCAGAAACAGGGGTATGGATGTATGTATATAAATAGAGATACACATACAT
>NW_026382362.1:0-291 GCF_001194135.2 Octopus bimaculoides | reverse complement strand
ATGTATGTATGTATGTATGTATGTATGTATGTGTGAGTGTGTATGTATGTCTACACATACATATACATATATATACATACATGTATATATATGCGTATACGCATACATATCTATATATACGTATATTTATATATGTGTGTGTGAGTGTGTGTATGTATACATACTTACGTCGTGGCACTCCGTCGGTTACGATGAAGAGGGTTCCAGTTGATCCGATCAACGGAACAGTATGATCGTGAAATTAACGTGCAAGTGGCTGATCTCTCCACAGACACGTGTACCCTTAACGTA
>NW_026382361.1:0-210 GCF_001194135.2 Octopus bimaculoides | reverse complement strand
TCAATGCTAGATGGTTTGAAATGATCGTAGTGATCAATAAAGATTCTCGTATCCTCCATCTTACGTCTCTCTCAATCATTAGATACCCAACAAACACTAACCCAGTGAACGTGCTTTACAGGCAAACTACCAGGTGTATACCATGTGATTTATTAAATATTAACTTTATATGTGTATGTGTGTGTGTGATTGATGGGCATTTTTGTATGT
>NW_026382360.1:0-308 GCF_001194135.2 Octopus bimaculoides | reverse complement strand
ATATATATATATCTTTGAAAACGAAGAGGAGAGTGGAGATTTATTCACATCCAAATATTTTTATTAAAAAAAGCTTCCTACGGCATATATAATATTGACCAACATATGTGTCAATTGCAGCAACTACACATCGCTCCGTATGCAATTATGCATTCTAGTCGCTGTAATTTCATTAAGGGTCTATCACTTAAGACGTTTTAAAACTCGGGCACACACATACACACATGTTTATATTACATATGTATGTATGTATATACATATATATTCATGTATCTATCTATCTATCTATCTATCTATCTATCTATCTA
>NW_026382359.1:0-339 GCF_001194135.2 Octopus bimaculoides | reverse complement strand
TCGTTGCTTTTTATTGTTTTATTTTAATTCAATTTGTTTGTTTGCTTGTTTTTTTCTTCTCTCCTTGTCCTTTTGTGCAGCGTTTTGAAAAACATTAATATAGGTTTTCTATCACTTCCGGTCATCGTCGTCGTCGTCGTCGTCCTCCTCCTCCTCCACCATAAACAACCTTGCTCGGACTTGTGCCTTGGAAGGGAACTTTCTAGGTGCAATCTCATGGTCATTTATGGCCGAAGGGGGTCTTAATACATATATGTTTTTTTCTACTCTAGGCACAAGACCTGAAATTTTTGGTGAGGGGGCCAGTCGATTAGATCGACCCAGTACGCAACTGGTACT
>NW_026382358.1:0-309 GCF_001194135.2 Octopus bimaculoides | reverse complement strand
TTTCCAAAGTATTTTGCTTTGCTAATGATTTCACATTCTTTGCAACTACAATTGCCGCACTTCTACCATGCTGTCCAACCCAGGTATTATGCATGAAGTCACTAGCAAATATTTTGCTCTCCTTCATAACAGAATAAAAATTCCTAATCTCTCGTGGTTTTCAACGAGTTTTAGCATCCAGTCTTTAGATGTGTCAAGATATTTTGCCAGTTTAATTGTGGAGTTTTTGTAAAAGATTTCATATTGGATCAGGTCTTCAATTCCCTTATTATTATTATTATTATTATTATTATTATTATTATTATTATT
>NW_026382357.1:0-1954 GCF_001194135.2 Octopus bimaculoides | reverse complement strand
TCAAATAGAATAAACAAACATTGAAAATAATAATAACAAACATCAAGAGGAAGTGCACATGGAATGCATTAGTTTGACGCTCAGAAAAAAGAGAGAATTTTTGACGTTTCGAGCAGAGCTCTTCATTGGAAAGAAAAAAAGGAAAATTCCATATATATATGTGCGTGCGTGTGTGAACAAATATTACATATCTATGCATGCGTATATCTGGAAGATTAAGGGCTATAATTTCAACTAAAAGAAATGTATTACACAAAGTTTCCTTCCTTTTCCAAAACGGTTTAAAGGAGATTTGATTGCTATTTCTTGCGTTCTCGTAGAGACAGACGAGGTGATGCGAGCGATCAATTGTCATATATTTAAGTGCTTCTACTGTGTAGCGAACCTGCATCGTTTGCGAGTATTGATTGCGCTAGGTATACAGCAGTGTGGTGTTCTTGAGATTTATATAACTATTGTGCAATTAAAATATATTCGCATATGTGCACGTAGTTAATTAGTAATAGATTAGAATTAGTAATATATTATTTAAAATAATTGAAAGAAAGAGAGAAAGAAAAGGAGGCGGGAAGATGAAGAAACAAGTAAGGATGGAAAGATAGAAAAAGAGTGAAAGAGAAATGGTGAGAGTTGCGCCATTTTTTCTGCCATTTCTTTGAAATAGTGAAAAAAAAAATCCTTTCTTTGTAAGTGGTAATATTAGTGATATTAATACATGAAAAGAAAAGAAAGGCAAGACATGTAATAGTCACAAGAACGAAAACAATGACAAGATAAAATTTAATACTGATAGTACAACAATACTGAATTACAACAATCTCTACAGATGAGATTATAGACGTGAGCAATAAATTGGAAGACGTGGAAGAAGAAAAAGAAGTAAAAGGAAAGAGGAAGAGATAGTAGTAGTAGTGGCGATGGTGGTAGTGCTGGTGAAGGGAGAAGAAGAAGAAGAAGAAGAAGAAGAAGAAGAAGAAGAAGAAGAAGAAGAAGAAGAAGAAGAAGAAGAATTGGAAGAAGAAGAAGAAGACTTAGGAAGCGAGAAAGAAACAGAAGAGGGAAAATAAGAAAAAGTAAAAAAAAAAGAGTACAAGAAGAAAGAAAGGGAAAGAAAGGAAGAACAAGAAGGAAACGAAGAAATGCAAGTAAAGTGGAAGAAAGAGAAGACGAGGGGGGAAAAAGAACGACAATAACACGAGAGGAAGAAAGAGGAGAAATAGAAGAAATAGAAGAAGAAGAAGAAGAAGAAGAAGAAGAAGAAGAAGAAGAAGAAGAAGAAGAAGAAGAAAAAAAAGACGACGACGATGACGACAGCAGGGAGAAATTAGCAAAAGCTGTTCTTACATATTGTGACTGTTCACGTTCTGAATCTTTCGATCCCACGTATTCATAGACGAAGCAGATATTGGGATGGTCGAGGACTGAGTAGTTATTACCAACATCCACAAAGAGAGCTGAACGATACGAGACGGGTGTGGAAAAAAGAAAGAAAGAAAAACACAACGGGTCACTATTGTTGACGTCATAAGAATTTATAAAACATTCATAAAAAAAAACGTGAAGTAGTGCGTTTATAAAAAGACAAAATTTAGGTGGGATTGGAAACAGGGAATCTTGAAGTACGTAAAGTAAAATTTTGGTTTCAAATTTGGCACAAGACCAGCAATTTTGGGGGAGAGGTGAAGTTGATTAACATCGATCCCCAGTATTCAGCTGGTATTTATTTCATCGACCTCGCAAGGATGAACAGCAAAGTCGACCTCGGCGGAGTTTGAACTCAGAACGTAAAATTATAAGAAATGCCGCTAAGAATATTGTCTGGCAGGTTAACGCTTCTGCAAGTTCACTGCCTTATAAAAAAAAACCCTTTCTACTGGAAGTACAAGGACTCAGATTTGAGGGAAGGGATTAAGTCGATTACATCGACCCAGTACGTAACTGGTACTAATTTTAT
>NW_026382355.1:0-640 GCF_001194135.2 Octopus bimaculoides | reverse complement strand
ATAGCTGCTAACGAAATTTTGACAATACGGCTTTAGTTATAAGTGTACAACGTGTTTGGGACTAAGAATGCTTATGTACAACATACCTCTCTCTCTCTCTTTCTCTCCCTCTCTCACTGTCACACACACACATTCTCTCACACACACTCTCTCTCTCTCTCTCACACACACGCTCATACGATAGCTCACTCACGCGCGCACACGCACGCAAACTTGTTTGTGCCCTTTCTTCAAGTTATTTTTCTCTTTAAATTTTTGTTCATCTAAATTGTCCGATGTTTCTTCCTTGCTTCCACTCATCTCAACCATGTTTGTGGGCACAAAACAGACCACACATTTGCTGGTCTGTCAAGCGGTATATTTCGATGATTTAAAGCATCCAATTGGCACGAACGGGCATGGCCATGTGATTACGGGCGAAATTCTATTCTTCCGAAAAGTCTTTGAAGATACGTTACTCGATTGAGTGCGTACACATCAGAGAGGTGTTCCAGGAAGGGCCTCTACTTCTTCGAATTCGGAGATCACAGCTCCGATACTAGGCAGTTGTGGTAAAATGTTTCTGGAAAGAATCGATGGGCGGGAATCATGGGCAAAAAGAACAGATAGGAAACCCAGGGGGAGACCATGAGCAAGTTGT
>NW_026382354.1:0-274 GCF_001194135.2 Octopus bimaculoides | reverse complement strand
ATATATATATATATATATATATATATATACATACATACATGTATATACATTCGTATGTAAAATAAGCATTGGAAGAGTTGCCTCAGTACTACATGGGCTTAATACTAGAGAGAGAAATGAGTAAACTAATGGTATACAGTCAAGCTGTAGTCTACAGGGTTTGCATCCTCAGCACATTGCTCCATGGCAATAAGACCTGAAGTATCCACTAAAGGTAAGAGCAGTGTCTTGATGCCTTGGACATCTAATATGTTAGAAAGAGGTCATCAATGAC
>NW_026382353.1:0-290 GCF_001194135.2 Octopus bimaculoides | reverse complement strand
CTTGTCCATTTCCTTGCAGTCCAAGCGCTCCTCTTTGGTCTCCTGGCAATTAGTACATTGCGCATGAAATACCTCTGGACGCCGTACATGTGTATACTGGGCAGTGTTTTTCTTGCTGACCGCAAGGCTTGGAAAGCAGTCCTTTCCAAGGTCACTGACCAAGAATATATAGTAAGTACCCTGCTTTCTTCCTTCCTTCCTTTTTTGTTTTTTTTTAAAGAAATTGTTGTGCAATTTGAGCAAAGGCGCAGGAGTGGCTGTGTGGTAAGTAGCTTGCTTACCAACCACAT
>NW_026382352.1:0-561 GCF_001194135.2 Octopus bimaculoides | reverse complement strand
GTATGTATGTGTGTGTATGTATGCATGTATATATGTATATATGTATGTATGTTTGTACTATGTATATATAATACATATGTGTGTATATGTATAAGCGCATGTTTTATGCAAATGAGTTTATAATTTGAGTTGACGTTTCGCAAATACATCTATTTATAGTTATTCTTCATATATTCATATTAAATTTATAGATAAGATGTCTATTAACATAAAATATGACCATTAAGCAATCGCTCGCTTTTTTTCTACATGTAAATAATTTTAACGACTCAGACAAATTATAAAATTCTACGCGAATGTAAAAGTGCCCCTACATATCATTGTTATTCTGCAAAAGTGTCGTAAGTCCAGAGTGTTGCTCTTTCAGAAAACAAAAACTTAGCTTCACCATTCCATAGAAAAACCGTTTTAACAATTTTTGATATCTTGGCATCTGAAGCAGGTGGAGATACGACAATTTGACACACACACATAAAAAAAAACGAATATTGCAAAGCAAAAATAAATATTGGAAAAAAACCCACTTTTGACCAAATTTGGACATACGGCAGTTTAACATAA
>NW_026382351.1:0-756 GCF_001194135.2 Octopus bimaculoides | reverse complement strand
CGTCACTTGTAGGATGTTAATTTTGTCCCCGCTTTTAAATAACAGGGCGGCCATCACTAACACGGCTTCAATTTCCGGCGGTACTTCTGCTATCTTAACACGAGACGTGTGCCGTCTCATATAGGTCGGCAGAAGCACCACTTCCTTTGTTTTAATGGGCTGACAGAGTGCTCGTGGGCCTTCTCTGGTGTCCTAAACCTGGCTTCTACTGTGCCAAATCTTCTCCCTCTTGAGATATACATAATGTCATTCCAAATTGGGGTAAGACATTTTTCAATTTTATCCTGGTCCATGCGTGCCATTTTCTTTTCCTTTGGGCAAAATGTTTTGAATATAAGTTCTTTTTATATTTCCGCCGTTGGGTTAGTGGGAGGCGATATTTTAACATCACCCTCCGCCTCCGACAACCTCTTGAACATCTTCTGGAGGTCCCCAAATAGGATCTCCAGATTGTCAGTATGTATCGCGGCGACTGCCGCGAAGCCCTTGATATTTTGGGGGTGGGGTGGGGGCAGCTAGTTAACCTCCAAAGGTTCACTCTCTTCCAGAGAGCATTTTTCTCAAATTATCTCAACCGACATTTCGGTAGAGATAAATTAGCAAAAGAAACGCAAACTTATTTTTTGCGTTTCTTTTGCACTTATTGCAGCGGTTCTTCAGTTTTTAAAAGCCTTGTAAAAGACTTCGGAAGGTTGGGCTTCTAACCAGGCTTTCGTGATACTCTTAAAGTCAGGAACGTTTCGGCACCCGTGTGTG
>NW_026382350.1:0-1075 GCF_001194135.2 Octopus bimaculoides | reverse complement strand
CTTATGTATATATATATATCTATATATATATTTATGTGTATATATATATTTATATGTGTGGTAAGTAGCTTTCCAGTTAACCATAATTACAGGAAGATCTTCAACAGACATAACTTAAAAATCAGTTTCAGCTCAACCGCTAATTTTTAGAACATAATCGCACACAAAACAGAAAAGCAGCAATATGAAGCCAGCTGTTCATGCAGAGATAAAAACTTGTGCCCGCTAAATGGAGCTTGCATGTCCGAAACTATCATTTATGAAGCCACCGTAGATTCCATATCCACTAAGAATGCAGTTTCCACGAAGAAATACGTGGGCCTCACAGAGGGTAATTTCAAGGCCAGATACAATAATCACACTTTGAGTTTTAGGCACTGAGATAAAAGAAAAACGACAAAATTATCCAGTCATATATGGTCTTTAAAAGATAAAGGTGCTGGTTACAACATCCATTGGAAGATCTTAGCCAAGTGTAAACCCTCCACCAGCAGCAGCGGAAGGTGCGGTCTGTGTGATATGGAAAGACGGCTCATCTGGAAAGGCAGCTTGGACCCTACCACATGTCTAAATTCAAAGACTGAACTTTTCAGATCATGTCCACATGTGACCAAATATTTGCTACGTTTTTGGTGCCCCTGAGGTTACAGATTGGACTTGCTTTCTATTATATATTTTTTTTCTGTCTCTCTATAATTATTTCTTAGACTTTATATATGTATTTTTATATATTTTTTAATATTTGTGCTGATGGGCGGCTCTGATAGGCTTCCATATTGTGTCTATGCATAAGTTTTTTCACTTTTTACCTGAATTTTATATTTTTATATTGTTATATATTTTTTTAATTATTTTTATGTTTTTTACATTGTTATAGGATTAATGGTTTTTGTATTTTTCAACATATAGTTTTTCTGTTTTTCTCCCCTCCAAACTTTTTTCCGTGCGCTTATAGACACGTACAAGGAACTTTATATGTGCCAGTGGATACATGCGCATGTAGATATATACGTGCGTACATTGAGATATGTGTATGATATACGCAGTTTTAGACGCATTTTGTCACTACACAGTA
>NW_026382349.1:0-898 GCF_001194135.2 Octopus bimaculoides | reverse complement strand
CGAATCTAATGTGTAAAAAGTCACGAAAATGAACGCGAAATTTTCATTTTTAAATTCTCATTTTTCATGCTTATTTGCAATTTTTTATGACATTCTGTTTTGCCACAAACTTTGTGATTTCTGTGGACTCTTTGATAAATATATTCTTCCTATCAATCATTTAACTTATATTAACCCATTACACTTCAGAATGAAAGGTTTTCCTTGGAAAAATTTAAAGTAACTTAATGTGTGAAAAGTCACGAAATTTTCTTTTTCAAATTTTCTCCGTTTTACATGAATATTTGCAATTTTTGTGACCTTCTGCTTTGCCGCAAACTTTGTCATTTCGGTGGACTCTTTCATTAATATAATCTTCTCATCAAGCATCTGGCGTACATTAACCCATTAGATTTCAAAATGAAAAGTGTTTGTTGAAAAAATGTAAAGTATGTTAATGTGGGAAAAAATACGAAACATTCAATTTCAAATTTTCTCTGTTTTTCATGCTTCATTTTCATTTTTCATTTCATATAGTTTAGGCTAATGTGCTGTGACCATGCTGGGGCACCTCCATTTGGTGTTGCTACACAATTTTACTTCACGAATTTTACTTCACGAATTGACATTTGGTTCATGAGAGAGTTTGATGCAGCTGCACTCATCTGCACCTCCTGCCATGAAGTTGGTTCATCTGAGACACCTGACAGGAATATGTCCAGCCTCATCTTCAAGACACCTACATCCACCGCATGCAGGTCTCTCAGGTCCTTCGGGAGGATATTGAAGAGCTGTGGACCTCTGAAACACAGGCTATTGCAGTATCTTTTCCTACATCTGGATGGCAAATTTGGAGTCCTTGCCACTACGCAATGGCGTCCAGTTCTTTTATTTGTGTAACTTTTGATGCCAAAGTTTG
>NW_026382348.1:0-291 GCF_001194135.2 Octopus bimaculoides | reverse complement strand
ATGGAACAGGGACAACTGAAGAAGGGAAATATTCTTTATGTTACATGTCTTGTATCTCTGTTTGTTTGTTGTTTTTTTTGTTGTTCGAAAAAAAGTTCGTTTTCTGTTTTTGTCTTTATGTTTCCATTTCTCATTGTGTTTAACGTTTTTGTGATATCCTGTACCTACATATGCATGTATGTATACATAGAGACGTAGGTATGTACACATATGTATGGATATATGCATATAATTATATATTAATTATGTTATTATTATTATTATTATTATTATTATTATTATTATTATTAT
>NW_026382347.1:0-532 GCF_001194135.2 Octopus bimaculoides | reverse complement strand
GAATGTATGTGTATGTATGTATATATGTATAGACATGTACTTATGTGGTGCTTGTGTGTGGTATGCATAATCGTTATAACCTTTGTTGTGTCCATCATTTAACATTCCACAGCAAATGCCTAAAGCCACTTTGTAGCTATTTCTCATCTTTGACAACTATAATTTATACGACGTATGCGTAAAATATTATAATCAAGCACATACATATATATGTAATGAGCGTATCTGGAATGGAAATATATATATATATATATATATATATATATACAAAATATGACAGTTTAGTTCACAGGTGATCTAAACGAATAGGTAGGTGTTGTAGCGGATTACTAAAGCTCCAATGTTATAGCTTAGACGCTAGTTTTGGAGCCATTGCAGATTTCCGATTTTTTCTTCTCTTTCGTCATCTCGTTATTCCTTTACTCCTGTACTTTATATCGTCCTTTCATTAATATATACCCTTCTCATTTTTCCTATTTGTCTCCGATGGCGGAATATCCCATACTCTGGGAATATCCGAGACACATCTGTA
>NW_026382346.1:0-894 GCF_001194135.2 Octopus bimaculoides | reverse complement strand
ACATACATACACTGACGCACACAAGCACCCATACACACAAACGCACACGTGTGTGCGTAGGTATATGTGTGTATTTCTATAGGTATGAATATCACACACACACACACACACACACAAACATATACATATACACTTATATACGTACGTGTATTTATGTATATATATCTATATATCTATATATACATTTATATGCATATATATACATATATACATATATGCACATATATACATAGATATATACATACATATATGCATACATATAGACACACATATATGTATACATATATGTGTATACATATATATATAAGTGTATATAGATGTGTGTATGTATGTATATGTCTGTATGATTATATATATATCAGTGTATATGTATGTATGTGTGTGTATATATGTATTTGTATATATGTACACATATATACATACATATATGTATGTGTGTGTGTATATATTTATATATATGGTACAGCTTTTTATGTAGATGTAATGCACCGTAGATACGACTATGTTCTAGTTTTATGGGATTATTTTATTTATATTCCACAAAATTCCACACAGAAATAAGACAATTAATAACAATAAAAACAAAAAATCAAAACAAAAAACAAACGAAGCACAATGCTAAAATAAACACACGTGACATACATTGGAAAGAAAATGAAAGCAAAAATAAACACCTGACTGATCACGTTGAACATTAAAACAACGTTAACGACCAAAATTCAAATTCCAGCGGTAACATATACGTTCAGCACATTGTTCCAACGTACGATGACAATATTCTGCCTTGGAATTGAGACTACGAAGCTGAAGAAGTTTTAGAAATTATATATATTGAAAAAGGTTTATTTTAGGAAAATAAAAATAAGGAATAAGTGGAAATTTTACCGGTGAGTG
>NW_026382345.1:0-288 GCF_001194135.2 Octopus bimaculoides | reverse complement strand
CCAAAGCCTTGTGAGAGGATTTGGTAGATGGAAACTGAAAGAAGCCCTTCGTATATATTTATGTGTGTGTTTGTACCCCCACCACCACTTGACAACCGATTGCAGTACCCTTAATGCTATTCTTAATTCTCACTCTGAATCAATACGATCCATCCATCAAGCCACAACATAGTTTTGGATTCATAAGACTTGGGTCTATTAGAGGCAATGGTGAAAATACTTGCCCAAGATGTCACACAATTATATTGCACCAAGAAGTAATATAATTATAAGGTGAATTTCGTAGAT
>NW_026382344.1:0-506 GCF_001194135.2 Octopus bimaculoides | reverse complement strand
TGCATATATATGTGTATGCATATTTGTAAGCGATGGATACCTTGCTGTGTGGATGTTGTTTTCATATGAATATATACGGCTCAAATGCTTTCCTTCTTTTAATCATCCGCCATATTTAGCAGCGTCGTGGATTAAATTGAAAGTGAGGTTACAGATGTATACTAGAGATAAAATATGTTTAAATTTCAAATTTACATATGTAAAACTGCTCAAAGCTCATTATTTCCAGTCTTCTAATATTTGACCAATTTAAAATTCTCTATTCTGGCCCGACACTTTAACTTGATATGATTATTCAAACCTTTTATTTTGAATATTTGCAGTTTTTAACAAGCAAGCTCAAATACATTTCATCAAACAACAACAACAATAATAATAACAGCAATAATAACAACATTATAGATGTTTTGGCATTATATATTGAACGTTTTAATATTCTGCTTCTATGCACCATTGGATACATACATACATACATACATACATACACACACACACACACACACACA
>NW_026382343.1:0-1042 GCF_001194135.2 Octopus bimaculoides | reverse complement strand
AATTGCTACCAATATAGCAAGAGATTTCTCCGCAAAGGTCTAAAGTAGACACCTTAAGGATCGATCACCTTGGTTATATATCAAAAATTTAAAATTTATAAGAGAGTTTTGACGCTGATAGCCATTATTATTGAAGTTTATTCCTATGTCAACATTTCTGTATAAGGCTATATTTAACTGTCAAATTCAAGTCAAATATATAATTTACCTCACACATCTTCAGGGTAAAAGGTAAAGAACAAAACTATATATATATATATATTACATGGAAAAATGCGAGCATGAAAAGTCATATTCTTAAGATTATAAGCATGGAAAAGTACAGGACAAGTTATTACACCTGTAAAAGTATAGGACAAGCTATTACTTCTAGTAAAGTAAAGAATAAGAAACTTTTTACTTAAAATATTGCAGCAAAGAATACCAGTTCTTCTAATTTATCACTCTAAAGTTCTCATCTTTAAAATTTATTGTTACAAAACTGTTCAGCTAATTTGTAAGTTTGTCTAATTAGTCACTTTTTTCTGTGTTTAAGGTAGTAAATTAGCCAAATTCTACTTAAATAAGTATAGTATTATTTGTAAACTATAATAAAATAGATTCTAATATTAAAATTTTAATTTTAGCTGTAAATATTTTAAGTAAAATGTTTCTTATTCTTTACTTTACTAGAAGTAATAGCTTGTCCTATTCTTTTACAGGTGTAATAACTTGTCCTGTACTTTTCCATGTTTATAATCTTAAGAATATTACTTTTCATGCTTGCATTTTTCCATGTAATCCATGATTTTTCCAGGCATTGCTATTATAAGATAATTAATAATGTGTCAATTAATAATTTAAGATTTTACCTTATAAACTGCTGAAAGATAATATTTCAGTTTTTCCATGTAAGTAATGATAATATTTCAATTTTTCCGTGTTTAATTTAAATATATATAGTGATTGAATTATTTGGTATTACCCATCCACACGAAATTAATGGCAGAAATTTTTTACCATGCTGTTGGTTGCACCATGGCTCACCAAAAGTTACAAACAA
>NW_026382342.1:0-285 GCF_001194135.2 Octopus bimaculoides | reverse complement strand
CACACGCGCATACACACACACGCGCATACACACACACGCGCATACACACAGACCCCTTTATATATATATTGTGTAAATAGTATGGATATATGTGTGTTTATGTATGTGTCAGTGCGTCTGTGTGTCTGTGTGTATAACGTATATTTATACATGGAAGTGTTATGTATACATACATATACAGTATGTTCAAATATTTTCTGGAAACATATGAATATAGCTATATATGCATGAATACATACAAACATACATTTATATATTACGTATTGATAATATATACATTTCTTA
>NW_026382341.1:0-618 GCF_001194135.2 Octopus bimaculoides | reverse complement strand
GTGGTTATCTATGTATACTTCCACCAAGAAGGCTCTGAAATGATGCATCCGTGAACAGTTTTCAAATATGCGTTACACAGACAGTGTGGTTTTCAAATAGTAATACGAAGTATAATTTGCACTGAGAAATAACTCAACTTCTTGATCGACAACTCTCTCAGTCTCGATCACTATCAATCTTTTTCTCTCTAAATATATTTACCGTACTCTTTGACACTTACTGTCTCCGAACATATGTTACTTCTCACACATATATTTCATTTTGTTTAAACCCCATTCGCCTAATGTTTACTTTCATTTTATCACAGCTGATTGGGCAAAAATTATTAAATTTAATCCATTTTAAGATTTTTCAAAAATCGTTATCGAATAAATGAATTACAAACTCTCATTCGGCGAGAAAAAGTACATTAATATTCCAAATTTTAAAACTGGTTCTATTCAGGATATTCACGATCATGGTTATCATATTATTATTAAAATTCATCTCTGTTTTGTACAGCAGTCGTTTCGACCCATTTTGCTGCAGATCCTTATGGGTGGGTGCAACACAACATATTGGAAGGAGTTCCACCCACAAGGGACAGTAGCAGGATGAGTCGAAACGACTGGTGTATA
>NW_026382340.1:0-246 GCF_001194135.2 Octopus bimaculoides | reverse complement strand
ATCAGTGGTCCTTTGTTTCCTTCTTTTTTATGTGTGTCTCACCTTGCTAAATATCAGCCATTTTGTATTTGTGTCTGTGTCTTTTGTAAGTGCATGTGTGTATGGGGAGTGTCTGTATCACCTATATTTTCTGTTCATACGTGTTCGTTTGTATTTGTTATTATTTATTTATTTGTTCATGTGTGTTTTTTTTGTTTTTTTTATCTACTGTTTTTTTTTGTGTTTAATTAAATTTTGTTAACGTAT
>NW_026382339.1:0-543 GCF_001194135.2 Octopus bimaculoides | reverse complement strand
TGGTGGGTGACAAACACACACAAAGAAGCCCCCCCCACACTGTGGCAGAAAGGTTGCCCCGATTTCAATGGTTAATAAAAAACCAACACATAAAGATATAAGAAAAAAACAAGCTCTTCAACAACAAATGCACGAAGCTCTCCGCTCCAGGCCATGGTGGGTACTACTTGAAACAGATTTTTGCTACAACGTTTCGAGACCCATTTTTGTCTTCGATCTCACTGTTTGTTTACATCTGACTTCTCGGTACGAAACGTTGCAGTAAAAATCAGTGGTGGCTATAATTTCTATAGAATATCTGTAGAAATAATAGTAGCAAAATAATGTAAAAAGCACTGCTAACGCAGTAGAACGTGGTATTGTAAAAACATTTAGTATACTTCATAGTAGATCATGGTTGCATAATGAAATACCACGTACCTACAAATCATTAGCATTTCAGAGAATGTTTAATATTTTTGATACAGCGATTTGTATGGCTTCTTAACCCCTTTCAACTATATATATATATATATATACTTTATTTAAAAGCAGCAGAAATAT
>NW_026382338.1:0-228 GCF_001194135.2 Octopus bimaculoides | reverse complement strand
TAAACTACAGACAACGGAACGAACACATAGGAAAACGGAAAGCCACATATCAAATAACCTTAGGCGTGGCTGTGTGGTAAGAAGCTTGCTTAACAACCACATGGTTCCTGGTTCAGTCCTTCTGCATGGCACCTTGGGCAAGTGTCTTCTACTATAGCCTCGGGCCGAGCAAACTCTTGTGAGTAGATTTGGTAGACGGAAACTGAAAGAATACCGTCGTTTATATAT
>NW_026382337.1:0-603 GCF_001194135.2 Octopus bimaculoides | reverse complement strand
TTTTTTTTTGGTCTACACTCACCTTCCTCATCTTACCTTGTTATTTCACTACCTAGGTACCGGCGTTGCTATCAACTTGATCATCAGGATCCCCCATAACCATCGTAGCCAACACAACCACCATCAACATAGCTGCCATCGCCGTCGTCCCCACTTCCAACATCATAATCATCATCATCATCATAATCATCATCATCATCATAATCATCATCATCATCATAATCATCATCATCATCAGCAGCAGCAGCATCGTCATCATTGTCATCATTGTCATCACCATTTTCACGATGGTTCTGATAACAGCACCAATATCAACGACCCCCGACGACAAATAAAGCAACGACATCTAGTACAACAACCACAACAATAGTGGTAACACTGACAATAATAATGATGATGCTGATGATGATGATGATGATGATGATGATGATGGGGGAAACGGGAAAGATAACGGTGAAGAAGAGGAAGAAAAAGAGGGTCCACAATCGTGCCATTACCGTATCACGTGGAATGCACAGAAAAGAGACAGTAAGTCACATACACTTCTGTACAATCGAAAATATTACCACATAAACAAGAAACATTAGTATATATATATATATA
>NW_026382336.1:0-417 GCF_001194135.2 Octopus bimaculoides | reverse complement strand
TTTTCTTTTTTCGTCTTCTTTGTTTGTTAATTTTGCAGTTTTTGTATTTTATTTCGTTGATGTTGTTGATGTTGTTAATGTTGCTTTTGTTGTTTTTTGTGTGGATGGCGGTGTGGGCAGCAAAGCTTTTTTTATGTGTTTAGATAGTTTTTGTTGTTGTTGTTGTGTTTTTCGGGCAGTCGGACACTCCTTTTTGAGGTGTGCCTCGCTGTCGCATAAGTAACAGCGAGGCCGCCTGCCCTCTACCACTATATGTAACTTTTGATTTGTTGCCAAACGGATGTATGGTGGGATTTTTTTATTTCTTGTTCGTTTGTGTGGAACAGGATTTGTATGTTTTTTCAAGGCCAGTTGCTTTCTCCAACGGTTATTTTAAGTATGTTTATGTTGTCCATGTCGACACATATGGCCGATATC
>NW_026382335.1:0-236 GCF_001194135.2 Octopus bimaculoides | reverse complement strand
TATCAACATTGCAAATATTAACTTGACCTAACAACTGAGGCATATAATTGTTAATAACCTCATCTTTCATTTTTAAATTTTGTATGCCATATTTTGTTAAGATTAATCTCTGAATTGAACAGCTTGTAGTAACTTATTCATACATATGTATATATGTGTAGGAGTATATGTACTTTTGTGTATGTATATATGTGTGTGTGTGTATACATATATATGTATATACATATATATATATA
>NW_026382334.1:0-255 GCF_001194135.2 Octopus bimaculoides | reverse complement strand
TCATACCTAAGGCGCCAACTATGATAGGAATTGTTTCTGTTTTTAGATTCTACAGACGAGTTACCTCTATTTCCAGGTCTTTGTATTTTGAAAGTTTTTCCATTTCTTTTAGAGAAACGTTGTCATCTGCTGGTATTGATACATCAATTAGAAAGCATTTTTTTCCTTCATGATCTCTGACAACTATATCTGGTCTATTGGGCTAAATTTCTTTATCTGTGTGTATTGGCATATCCCAGAGTATGGTTGCTTTCT
>NW_026382333.1:0-238 GCF_001194135.2 Octopus bimaculoides | reverse complement strand
TATATATATACATACACACACACACACACACACATATATACATACACACATTTATAAATACTTACATATACATACAAATGTACATCCATACATATATATGCAAATATATACAAATATACCTTCATATATATATATGTAAATATACATATGTATATAAATATATATGCATATATATATATATAAATATACATACATCATCATCATCATTATCATCGTTTAACGTCCGCTTTCCATGCTA
>NW_026382332.1:0-375 GCF_001194135.2 Octopus bimaculoides | reverse complement strand
ACACACACACACACACACACACAAACACACACACACACATACGCACACACCGTATTTGTAATTCCAAGACCAGGCCATGTCACATGGTTTGTAATTCTGCTTCTGCGGAGTAATCACTCTAATTGATTGTGTAAGTAGTTCAGTTGAGTGAACAACTGAACACTTATCCTCGAAACCGAAGGAGATCCATTGTATCTAAGTATGTTTATATGTATGCTGTCTGCATCCACGTATGTATGTATGTACATTAGTAAGCATGTTTATATGCTTGCTGTATTCTTCCATGTGTGTATATGCATATGTATGCATATATGCGTGTATGTACATAAGTATGCATGTATGTATGTATGTATGCATGTATGTATGTATGTATGT
>NW_026382331.1:3616-4473 GCF_001194135.2 Octopus bimaculoides | reverse complement strand
ATATAAGCATACTCATACATGTGCATATATATAAACACACACACATGTATATATGTATATTTAAGCATTTATTAAGAACTTATGATCATTGATATATATTGTATATATTTGTACCTGAAATAATGTATGTATGTGTGTGTGTGTCTTATGAATAGGATAACGATATATATATATATATAACCACTTTTCTAAACACAGACGCACGCGCACACACAGAAGACAAGCATTTTTGTGTATACATACACACACATATATATACATATATATATATGTATGTATATCATGTGTAATTCAACATAAAAACAGTGTTGCACACTGTTTTATGAGCTATCAAGCACCACACGATATATCGAGAATGTATGCGTGTGTGTGTAATTACATACATGCCTATATATATACTAGCTGTTAGACCCGGCGTTGCTCGTGTTTTTCGTGTTGAAGCTCATCCCACCTCTGACGTTGTATTAAAATCTTCTATGTTCCCCGTTCCAACTATTACTCATCGATGTTGTTGAAATTTTACACTTGAAAAAAATGAATAAGCTGCAAGAAAAATAATATTTTTATGGGAATTTCCATTCAAAAGCCCGATTACGCTCACAAAAACCGATGCCATTATCGAGTTTTCGAAAACTTGTGTCTGTGGAGTGCTCAGCCACTTGCACTTTAATTTCACGAGCAGGCTGTTCAATTTGATCGGATCAACTGGAACCCTCGTCGTCGTAACCGACGGAATGCCACGATATATATATTTGTATCAGGGACCTATAATCCTTTAAGGGATGCTAGCATTCTAGTCCTCTGGTTTATACTAGTGTTCAGTGAAAACTAAATATATTAGTTTTGCATTGATATAT
>NW_026382331.1:2296-3004 GCF_001194135.2 Octopus bimaculoides | reverse complement strand
TATATATATATATATATATATATATATATATATATATCCATCCATGTAGCTATCTCTCTATCTATGTATCTCAGTCTCCATTTAACAATTTATTCGTCTACGTACGTTAACTTCTGTTGATCTACTTATTTATCTATAAATCTATCTATTTATCTAGCTAAATCTGTCCATCTCTATGTATCTATCAATCTATCTACCTTTCTATTTATCACGCACTTTATCCATTTATCCGTTTATTCATATATCTACGCATATACCTATTTATCTACTTATATATTTACCGCTAAGTAGATGGAACAGGGACAACTGAAGAAGGGTAATATTCTTTATGTTGCATGTCTCGTTTCTCTGGGGGTTTTTTTCGTTGTTCGACAAAAGTTCGTTTTCTGTTTTCGTTTCTCATTGTGTTTAACGTTTTCCTTGATGTCCTGTACCCATATATGCATGTATGTATACATATAGATGTAGGTTTGTACATATATGTATGGATATAGATGCATATATTTATATATTATTTATGTTATTGTAAGTCCACCTACTTATATCTATCCATCTATTTATTTATCCAACCCGATCTTTAAAACTCCACCACCACCACCAAGACGGTAATGTTTCTCTCCCCACTATCACCATCACCTCTCCACTACCATTATTATTGCTACTAGCACCGCTACTACCGCCCTGGACGACAACATCAGCAACAATAAC
>NW_026382331.1:0-698 GCF_001194135.2 Octopus bimaculoides | reverse complement strand
ATATATATATATATATATATATATATATATATATACGCACTTACACATATTTATATATCTATATATATATATTTGTGTGTGTTTGTGTAAATTTATATACATCCATATATAAATATCTATTTGTATAAGAGTGCATGCGTATGTAGATGTGAACATGTGTACGACTGTGTACGTATATATCTGTGTATGTATGTACGCATATATATACTTCTGTGTGTGTGTGTGTGTGAGCGCGTGCGCGCGACTACATTCGTATGTCTTAGACAGGCACGTGTTACGTCTCTTGAAATCGCTCGGCTCCGCACATGTCTAGTGTATATATAAGCGTGCGGGTGTATATAACTTTGTGGGAATTACACACATGTATTTGTAAGAACACACACGTATGTATATAATGATTTGGTACATGATGGTATAAGTGGTGGTGTTTAGTGCGTATATAACATCGGAGTGTAGAATAGGTCGTGTGCCGCAGTTGTGTATACAACTACTGCCACGCGTGTGTATATTATGCGAACATTAGGTGTTTATTATGCCCCTGCCTGTGTGAACCAAGCAGCAGTTAGCCGTCCTTGTTATATACACTCGCGAAAATTTGTAAAGGGTTTCTCATTTATACATGCGTTTGTATGCGTTTGTATATGTATATATGTGTGAATAGAAGTATAGACTTGTGTGCATATTTCTGTGTGAGTGTG
>NW_026382330.1:0-494 GCF_001194135.2 Octopus bimaculoides | reverse complement strand
ATATATGACTAATTACCAGATCTTATAATATATATATATATATATATATAACTCTGGTTACATAGTCGAAAGTGCATATTTTCAATAATTTAATTCAATTAAATCGGAGAATCAGGTTTTCAATATGGTTTCCATCATTGTCGACGTAGCGTTCGATGTGATTAGTAAGATTCACAATGAATTTGATGTAGTAATTCCGAATTCCCATCAATTAGAGCATATTCATCGATCCAGAATTTATGGTCACCTTGCATGTGTATATATATATATATTATGTGTGTGTGTTTCTGTGTGCGTGCGTGCTTGCGTGTGTGCATGTGTGTGCGTGTGTGTATATATACATATATATATATTCACACACATATATATATGTATATATTTATATGTATGTAAATATATATATGTATATAAATATATATATATATGTATGTATGTAGTGGTAATGAGTGTGATGTGCTAAAAAAAGAGAGAACAGTACTTGAAGTGTAGTTTCA
>NW_026382329.1:0-254 GCF_001194135.2 Octopus bimaculoides | reverse complement strand
TAGCTAACAAACATATCTTAACGATTTGTGGTTGAAAAGTAAATATGTATCTATGTATAAATATGTACGTATATGAATACATTTTGTGTACACAAAATGCAAACAGTACACCCATGGAATAATGGTTGAAGTTTGTCACTACTTTTCACGGATATTAGGTTTTGTGCGTTAATGTCATTGCTTTGAACACACTATATATACATGCATATCTGTGTACACACACACACACACACACACACACACACACACACACA
>NW_026382328.1:0-225 GCF_001194135.2 Octopus bimaculoides | reverse complement strand
TGAACGAACGTACGTACGAACGAACGTACGTACGAACAAACGTACGTACGTATTGCGTAAGAAGGAATTAACGAAAGAACGAACGTACGTACGTACGAACGAAGGAACGAACGAACGTACGTACGTAAGTCGAACAAATAAAGGAACGTACGTAATACATAGAAAGGAAATATGGAAGAACTACGTATGTACGAACGAATGAAAGAACGAACATACGTACGTAAG
>NW_026382327.1:0-752 GCF_001194135.2 Octopus bimaculoides | reverse complement strand
CCCATCCCGCTCAAAAGGTCCCTGAAAAAGGTTTGTTTAAGGATGTTGAATGAAACGCCCACGTTTCCAGAGGTGAATTATCCAAACCCCAAAGAATTCCTCATGACACATGACTATGATGTTCTCCCACTACTTCTGCTCGTGATCAGAGATGCACATATCGTCAGCCACCAAGGGACATGCTCAACTGGTTATGGTCAAACAACTGACAAGCAAATCTGTGGTATTGAGCAGAATATTTGCTGTAACCCATCTCTTATACCAAGACAAAGCAATGTCCATGATAACACTTCCAATCAATTAAGATCAGAAGCCATGAGAGCCACTGCCTGGTACTGCATCAGGGCATTTATTATAATTATTTTTATTATTATTGATGTTGTTGTTGTTGCTGTTGTTGTTGTTGTTATCATCATTAAGTTATTAACACTGTTTCCGTCAGCATTGTCTCCATTGTTGTCGATGTTGTTGATGTTGATGTGGCTGTTATTGCACAACAAGATAGCAAGACATATATTAACGCCTTCCTCCACCTGCCCTGCTCCGCTCACCTCCGCACGCCACCACACTCGGCCTCCATTTTGTTTCAGAAGCGTTCCTTCCTGTTGTCCTTTGCTCAGAAGTACCTCACTCAAGGAGAAAAAATGGCGGAGGGCGACGGGGTCGGGTAGGAATGAGAGTGGAAGGGGACTAGGGTGGGGTAGGGGATCAATTTGTGTGTGTGTATGTGTTTTGTTTTTTTTCTCTTGTAG
>NW_026382326.1:0-695 GCF_001194135.2 Octopus bimaculoides | reverse complement strand
CCAAAAAATTGCTAAAGTTGGATTTGCAGAAATCTTGTATTTTTATAGCTGTGTGGGCTGGAGCACCGTCCTATGTCCATACATAATTACCATCTGGGTAGTTTGCTTTAAGCCATGGCAATACCTGGTATCTCAGAGTTTTGTAGTAAGTATTAACATTGATCTTTTCATCAACTTTGTAGAATTTTATAGGCATTTTCTTTCCATCGGAAGCCACAACACCAAAAGCCATAACTTGAGCAGGATGTTTTGTTTTGAATGTCCCCTCAGTTGTCGATTTTGCGATAAATTTGTCGTTTCTGTGGTTCAGAACAACATCGACATTGAAGATCTTTATATCTGAAAAGATCGTTACAATGGAGGACTTTTTCTTGAACCACGTAATAATTTTCTTGTACCTTTCCAATCTCTTTTCCTTCATAGCTATTGTCAACAAGTGTTTTGGTGTTCTTGTGTAGGATTTTAACCTCAAATCATATTTTACTGCATTTTTAAAGGTCTTGTTGTCTACCTCAAGTTCAATTGCCATTTTTCTCATGGATTTGGTTGGATCCATTAGAATTTTGGATTTGAGAGCTTTAATAAAAGCTTTGGTACGTTTTTTGTTGATTCTTTCACTTCTAGACTTCCTCGTAATAGTTGTGATCATAGCCATTCTATTCTTTACATTATAAATAGTCTTTATGGACGCTCCA
>NW_026382325.1:1253-2118 GCF_001194135.2 Octopus bimaculoides | reverse complement strand
ACTTACCTGTTAATCAGGGCTTGTCCGGTGGAGAGGGACTCTCCACCTTTCCTTGATACAGGGTCGGAGGTGGCAGGTCTTGGGAAATAGTTTTGTTAAAATCCTGTCTCATTACAGAATTATCAGGTGGAGGTGGGGTCTCCACCTTTTCTTTTTCTCGCGTTATCGGGGCTGGTAGTCCATTAAATATAGACTTATTAAAGTCCAGTCTCATAGATGATACTGACTTACGGTATTTGTTTTGTAAAATTCTATGAGTCTTATTTGAGACTACATACACGTCATAATTGTTGTATTTCTCCGAAAGGTTATCTATTTTTTTTGCAGTCTTAATTAATTGAATGTCTCTCATTAGTTCAGTATCTTTACTGTATACGGCTATTATGCCTTTCTCCTCTTTTTCTCTTCTTGCAGTCTTTTTTGGTCATTGTTCTGTAGTAGTCGCCACTCTCGGTTGAGCTGCTGATTATATTTTCCTTTTGTTTGTTGTTTTCTTCTCGTCTTTTTCTTCTTCCTCTTTTTCTTCTTTCTCCTCATCCTCGTCTTCCTCATTTTCCTTGCAGTTCCTTCGAATGTGGCCTAATTGGCCGCACAAAAAAAACACCGGGGTTTTCGACCCTCAACAAACACCACCAGGTTCTCCTCCCCTATCTGAATTGTCTCGGGAATTGCTTCAATTATTTTTGGGTCAGCTTGGATAAGGAGACTAACTGTTTGACCAGTCCAGTTAACGTTTTCGGTAACGGCAGCCTGGAGGAGGGTAATTTTCTCTTCCTCGTTGACTAGGACTGCCTCCACCACCCACATAGGATCCACTTCCGGTGGGACCCTTGTTATATTAATTCTGGACGTTCTCATCCCCATA
>NW_026382325.1:0-1243 GCF_001194135.2 Octopus bimaculoides | reverse complement strand
TATATTAATTCTGGACGTTCTCATCCCCATATAGGTGGGGATGAGCGCCACGTCTTCCGTTTTCAGGGTTTCTACGGAATGCTTTTGGGCCATTTCCTTGTTGGTAAACCTTACTTCCACTGTACCAAACTTCTTGCCTCTTGTCACATACACTACGTCGCTCCATATTTTCTTCAAACACTTTTCAATCTTCTCTTCTGTAAATCTTTCGATTTTTCTTTTTTGTAAACAATAAGTTTTAAATATTATCGTCTTCTGTTTTTTTTGCTTGCATTAATTGCTCCGGTGGTTGTATTTTAACCACGCTATCGTTCACTTCCATTATTTTTCTATATTTCATGTAGTCTGACTTGTTCATCGAAAGCAGCCGGGTTCCACCCCCAGCTGCCAACGCAAAACTTTTTTTCTTTTTTGTTTGTTCAGTCTGGATGCTAGGTACATCGATAATCCTTTTGGTCACAATATTTTTTGACAAAATCGTGAAATCTTGTGAAAGTTCTGACGAGCTTTCCGATACGTCTCCAAATATTTCATACATTTTGTTGTGCGTTTTGGTAACGGGGGAATCAAAAATTCCTTTTTCGGGAGAATCCATTGGTTTTTTACTTGTAGTTGGCTCCTCGCCAGACAACAAAAACTTCTTCGTCTCACCAGACATTTTTGTGCAAACGCTAGGCCTCTCGCTAGACGACATTCTTCCCCCCAATGGGGGAATGAACAAACATGTGCTTTCTACAAGCACTTAGTGTTTTCAAATAAAAACCCCAACAGTTAGCAATTTAACAGAAACAGCAGTTAATAAAAGAGTAGTTATTATAAATAATAACACTAATAAACAGCAATTTTCACCACGAACACATGTGCGACGCGTAACCAACAAACTCACGGAGACGAAATACCGTTAAGCTTTTTGCCTGGTGTTCTAACGATTCTGTCAGCTCGCCGCCTTAATAGTAATAATAATAATGGTTTCCAATTTTTACACAAGGGCAGCTATTTTGGTAAAGGGGATAAGTCGATTACATCGACCCCAGTGTTTCACTGGTACTTAATTATCGACACCGAAAGGACAGAAGACAAAATCGACCTCTGCGGAATTTGAATTCAGAACAGAGCAACGGGCAAAATACAGCTAAGCATTTCGTCCAGCACGCTAACAGCTCGAAGCCTTAATAATGATAATGATGATAATGACGATAATATCAATAATAATAATAATAATAATAATAATAATAATAATAAT
>NW_026382324.1:0-711 GCF_001194135.2 Octopus bimaculoides | reverse complement strand
ACATACATACATACATACATACATACATACATACATAAATACATATATGCGTTTGCGTACGTGTATTTGCCTGGATGCTATTAATTTATTCACGGTGTTGTTTATTACTTGCACTCTTGTTGTTTCCGATGCTACAACTACTGCTGTTGTCACTACTATTCCTAGTCTTGCTGTTGTTGTTGTTGTTGTTGTTGTTGCTGTTGTTGTTGTTGTTGGTGGTGGTGTTGGTGGTGGTGGTGGTGGTTATGCTACGGATTTGTGAGCTCTCCTTTGAGTTATGGCTACCTATGGGCATTGGTGACATGAGCGGCATCGTGTTACATCTAATGAGCTGAAGAGATGAATGTTAGTTCAACATCTTTGTAACTTCAAACTGCAAGTGTTAGCGGCAATTAAACGAAATCAAAACCAACACTGCAACGTCAACAACGATGAGAATAATAATAATAATAATAATAATAATAATAATAATAATAATAATAATAATAATAATAATAATGAAGATGAATGGGAAGACGAAAAGGACGAGGATAAGGATAGAGATCGTGCCTTTATTAAGTACAAGTGCAAATAATATTAGACGTTTAAATTTAGCAGGCACATCAGCCAAAGACAACCGTTGTGAGTTATATATGTTTAGATAGATCACACACCACCAATTTCTTTTAGAGTATATATATATATATATATATATATATATATAAATTCATG
>NW_026382323.1:0-796 GCF_001194135.2 Octopus bimaculoides | reverse complement strand
ATATATATATATATATATATATATATATATATATATATCTTTATAAGAGTGTAAGATATATATTTGGATTTAGTACAATAAATAAATGGTGATTATATATTATCATTATTATTATTATTATGTTCTACCATTAGTAGTCATAGTAGCTCAAACAGCAGTAGTAGTAGTGACAAACACTGATAACTATTGAAACTGTTGGTGTGATTAATTACCGAATTAGATAAATAACTTATACAATTTGATTATAGTTCTTTCATGGGGTGGAAGGATACATGTTATGAGAGAGTGACTTTGAGACATTCTCAAAGGAATTGGTAAAGTAAAATGAAATTTAATGATTCCAAAAGAAATTGTTCAATAGGATTTATTTGTACACCTCACCTTCGTATGTTATTGAGTCTTTACATTCAATTCACATATATATATATATATATATATATATATACATACACACGGTCATTATATACTTTTCCTTTATTGGAGTAAATATGGCTTACAGCTGTTTCCAGTAATCATTATAGGTTCGTTACTGATAGGTTTCTCAATTGAACCTTGGACCCTGTCATAAGAATACTTGGAGTTCTTTACTAATTTCAAAGATTTTGTTAGCTGTTGTGCCACCAGAGAGCTTATTTTCCTAGATTGATAATCCTTTACCAATAACTCTGTTTTATATTTATATACACACAAATATGTATATTTTCACTGACACAAAGTGTGTGTATATATATATATACATATATATATATATATATATATACCAAGAAAGTTAGGGGTTGTGAATCCAACCCACTAA
>NW_026382322.1:0-646 GCF_001194135.2 Octopus bimaculoides | reverse complement strand
CCTATCCTGAATTTCACTTCTTCTTGCACTCCTTTCACGAAAGCCACACTTCGAGATTTTTTGGCTTTGAATTTCATTCTTTCCCATCCTATCAGTTCATCCAACCGCTCTAACGTTCCCTCTGCTGCTTCTCTACTTTCCGATAGTAGAGTGACGTCATCCTTAATGGTGTCTTTGTAGCAGGTCTCTCACAATTTGTTGATCTTAGTAACATCTCCATAAGTAGCACGAATAAGATGACTGATATCGTGCATCCGGCTGCAATACCTACTTCTAGCCGTTGCCAGTCTTTTGTGAACTTTCCTGCTGTAAATCTCATCCTCAAGTTGTTGTAGTAGGACATGAGCACTCATTGAACATCTTTTGGAATCTAAAAGAAGTCCATCGCTGCTCTGATTACCGCGTGTGGAACAGATCCATATGCATTGGCAAGATCTAGCCAAACAATGTGCAGGTTTTTCTTCAGTTGTTTTGCACAGGTGATAGCTTCCCAGATGGCAAATGCATGTTCTGTGCACCCAGGGATTCCTGCTTTTTGGATTGATTCATTAATGTACCCGTTATGCTGTACGAATCTTATGATTTGACTAGCAATAATTCCAAACATGATTTTCCCGTCAGTATTTAATAATGAAATTGGTCTAAA
>NW_026382321.1:0-269 GCF_001194135.2 Octopus bimaculoides | reverse complement strand
TTACTTAATTCCTCATAAACGTATTCATACAGGTGAGAAGCCATATTGCTTTGGTAAATCATTTTCTTATAGAATTTCTTTTACAAACCACCAATGTTGTGAATTCTTGGCAGAGAGGAGGAAGAGGAGGAGAAGAAGAAGAAAAGAATGTATGAGTAGTATGATAGTAGTAGGATGTTAAATGGTCAAGTGCTTTGTTGTGGAAGGTAGTAATGATTGAATTCTAGAGATATCTCTTTTGAATGTATTGTTTTTAATATTTGCGTAGG
>NW_026382319.1:0-340 GCF_001194135.2 Octopus bimaculoides | reverse complement strand
CTATCTATCTATCTATCTAATATAAATATAAATATATATATATAATATGTAATGCAATATAACAATACAATATAGTATATATAGGCGCTGGAGTGGCTGTGTGGTAAGTAGCTTGCTTACCAACCACATGGTTCCGGGTTCATTCCCACAGCGTAGCACCTTGGGCAAGTGTTTTCTAAAATAGCCTCGGGCCAACCAAGGCCTTCTGAGTGGATTTGGTAGACGGAAGCTGAAAGAATCCCGTCGTATATATGTATATATATGTATGTGTGTGTATATGTTTATATATTTGTGTTTGTCCTCCCAACATCACTTGACAACCGATGGTGATGTGTTTACG
>NW_026382318.1:0-562 GCF_001194135.2 Octopus bimaculoides | reverse complement strand
ATATATATATATATATATATATATTACACATATATATATATATATACACAAATACGTGTCTCAGAGCGTGAGTGGGTATGTGTGTTTGCAAATATACAGACATATACACACACACACACATACACACACAGAAAGGTGGGGAGTGTGGTTTGAGTATATAAAAATATATGTGAAACGCTTTCCTTGCCAAACACAATGTACTAACATAATAATACTAATAACAATACCTACTAAGTACTGCCGTTGTTGTTTTTGTTCTTGCTGTTGTTGCAAAGCACAAGTAAATCTCATTGATTATTGTATTACATTGCATTCTTAAACTAACACAATATATATATATGTACATACGTACAAACATACATATTATATATCCGAGTTTCTTCGTTACAGAGAGTATATATACGCACGTACGTGTGTAATCGTTAGACTCCTCTCATACGCCATTGTTTTGAATGCGTTGTTTTATGTTCGCCCTAGTCAGACTATAATACTTCATACTTCATGCTAGAGCGACAAACAGAATATTTAGAATGTGGAGAAACTCTATGTGTGTGTGTGTGTG
>NW_026382317.1:0-953 GCF_001194135.2 Octopus bimaculoides | reverse complement strand
CTAGCAAGACTTATCGTAGATGGCGTAATAAGTCACACCCGGACAATGTCCGGTTATACTGCTAGTTGTTTATATTAGTAAGAATAAATAAATAAGAATAACTATTATATATTATATATCCTTTTGAATAATTATGCGTATATGAATATTTTTTGTAATACCTATAATATTTTGAAGATATAATCATATTGTTTTTTTGAACTTGTATACACATACAAATTTATAGAATAAAAATATTGGATTACTTTCATTTATTTCCTTCTGTAAAACTAAGTAAAATTCTGATACTTTATTTATTTATATACTATTATCATTATTATGTAAGAAATGGTATAGTTTATAATAATCATAACTTTATACACTTGTTTAACATTGGCATATTTGATAATAATTTTTTTATTTGAATGTATTTATTGTTGATTAAGAATGTTTTAATGAATTTAGTGTCTGAATTAAATATATCCTTATTTATTTATCGTTTTTCATCATAATATATAGTAATTTTAAATAGAGTGTATTTCCAACTCTACCATAATTTTTTAATATATTACATATTATATAGGTATAAATATTATATAATAAGATGGCTGGAGATCCATAAGGACATTGTATACTTAATTATTTTATCCATTTTGAAGATAACCCTGAAACTCCAATGCTCATGCTTCTAGACAAAGGTATATTTTGTATCAGTCTATCTTATAATTTAGGAGTCCTTGCCTGGAATTTTTGTCTGTTTCTTTTAACAAATGCCCTGAGGAGGCTTATGTGCATAAATGTGAATTTTTTTATAAATTCACAAGTAGATATGAGTCAAAACAAATTGTTGGTTTTATATTTGTTTCAATTATTTGTTATATTATGTTATATGATATTATATTATGTATCTTTATAGTATATTATTGGGCTTTCCTATAAGTAGGTTATCTCCCTTGGCTAGGCGGCGCTCCATG
>NW_026382316.1:0-368 GCF_001194135.2 Octopus bimaculoides | reverse complement strand
GAAACCTTGACACTTTTTTGCGTTTCCATATCACAGAAGCCAAAGTAAGTTATGCAAAAACAGTCGAGAAGTCCTTTCAGGAAAGAATGAATGACTGGATGTAGCCGAAAGCAGTTAAATAGATCTGTATTGAGTTTGAAGCGCATATTGTGATTCCCGATGCTGTCTACACATTTTATACCCTTCTTATACTTTTTATATTTTTCTTTAGGCAAGCGGTCACTTACTTTGGGATTTTATACATATGCACATTATACGTATTTTCTCTTTCTAACAATCGTTTCAGTCGATCTATTTTACCTTTCTTGTAAGCGATGAACAAGAATAGATAGTAGTTCAGAGAAAGGAAAAAGTATATACATATATAT
>NW_026382315.1:0-674 GCF_001194135.2 Octopus bimaculoides | reverse complement strand
TATATATATATATATATACATAAACACACATGTGCCTGTGTATGTATATATGTGTGTATAATCACCCAGCAAACGTGCTTCAATGTGATCGTCTTAGTTAGCTAGAAATAGCAGCCAATTCATCCCTAACACACACACACATGAACACCTCCCCAAATGTACTCACTACTAATCAAAAATCGAAAGAAATATTCCCGATTCGCCAGCTTAAGTACAAAAATAAACTGCACTTAACTATGTGCTCCATATGCAGAGGGCGTCCGCTGAAGAAAACGTTCGTTTTTTTTCCCTTACTAGACACTTGAGTGTTCTTCTACCTGTCACCCTCTATCCACCCGCCGCCTGTCACATGTCACGATCTCTCCCTTTTCCACCAGAAACTTCACACGAAGAATTTACGAGCGAATGCGCATTTCATCAAGGTCACATGATCACAAGAGTTTTGACGGTGATGTGACGTGACGCCCACCCCCGGGGCTGTGCTTTTATGAGAAGACTGCTTCGTAACTAAGACGTACCCGCGCGTCTCTTGCTATGTCGTGGACGTGTGTGTGTGTGTGTGTGTGTGCGTGTGAAAGAGACAAACTATACATATTTTTAAACGCCCTATTTAAAGAGACGTTCGTCAGACTTTGTGCATGTATATCTATCTATCTATCTATCTATCTATCTAT
>NW_026382314.1:0-280 GCF_001194135.2 Octopus bimaculoides | reverse complement strand
ATTACAGGGATATACTTATCTAATATACTTTTGCTTAGTATCCCTATATCTGATTTAGCTGGGCAAATAAGCCTTAATTTAGGTTCAGTCAGTCCAAAAATTTTTCTTGTGATCTTTCAATATGAACCTCGGTTGCTTTGGCACTATAGGCTCAGTCCTATTTAAAAGGTTAAATTTCTTCATTAGTTTTTTTGTTTCCATATTTGATTTCTCAGTGTGTTGGTGATGGCAATAATGCGACCCCGAAGAGATGGAGTATCCAGCAATTTGTAATATGTTG
>NW_026382313.1:0-662 GCF_001194135.2 Octopus bimaculoides | reverse complement strand
CTGTCTATACACACATATATATATATTCATTTATACACACATACACACACTCGCATATATATTATTCATCTTAGTATAGGTCAATTGCCTACAAATTAACACAGAGAAAGGAAAAGCAAAGAATGTAAATTAAATGATTAAAACCCACGAGAGGAGAATAAGAGAAAGAAAGATAGAGAAAGAAAGAGAGAGAGAGAGAGAGAGAGAGAGAGAGAGCTTGCAATGAAGTAGTAATTGAGTGAAAGGGAGAAAGAAGAAAAGCTAAAGAGAGAGAGAGAGAGAGAGAGAGAGAGAGAAAGAGTAAACAGTCATTTCCCACCAAATAAATAGCAAAGTAAGAAAGGAGAGAATTATATAACGTTGAATAGTGTGTGGTGGGCGTGGAGGGATTGTTTTAATAGAGATGCTTAGCAGCTTCTTTTGTTGACCTTTGCCTTCGATTACTGTCACAAATGGCGACTACTTTTAATTATGTTTATATATTGTGTTGCTTCGTTCTACATTCATCCCTCCCTCACTCCCCCCTTTATCTCTCCATCTCTCTCTCTCTCTCTCTCTCTCTTTGTCTTTTTCTCTATCCACATTTCTATCTCTTTACATTTTCCTTTATCTTTATGTTTGTCTGTCTGTCTCCCTCTCTCTCTTTTCTCTCTCTCTCTCTC
>NW_026382312.1:0-550 GCF_001194135.2 Octopus bimaculoides | reverse complement strand
TATATATATATATATATATAAGCGTATTACAGGTCAGTCTGGATAAGATAATCTGGGCATTTAAATTGGACTTCATTGCTGCGGTGAGTAGACATATGGGCATAAATTAATTGATACACCCTCATGGAACTCTTCTTATGAATGAGCAGACAATGCTTTTATTAATTTTTAGCATATTGACTGAAATAGGAATTATACAATTTTGCAATATTTCTTTTTCAGATTTTACATTATGTAGAATTTTTAAATAATTCTAAAGTGACTAATGTTGTTTGCGACATGTTTATACACGTATTTGTTATCACTGATCTAATCACATATATATAGTGCAGTTTATCTGTATAGCATCGAAGGAAACTGTTACATCGTAACTGAACTACATAATATATATGTTTTAAACCATTAAAGTTAGACATCTTTATAAACATGATGCAAGATTAGTCACCATGTTATTGTTAAAACTATTGTAAATCATAGAAGAAAAAATATCACAAATACCACTCTTTAATTTTTCTTATATATATATATATATATATATGAAACAGTTCTT
>NW_026382311.1:986-1913 GCF_001194135.2 Octopus bimaculoides | reverse complement strand
ACTTGACTGATGAAAGAAGGCCACGAATGACCTATGCTTTTTCCTGTCCTTCTAAATTTGTTTTTAACACTATTTTATAGTTCTTCAGAAAACACTTCACGCATCTTACATTATATTTTAAAAACATTCCCTCATAATAACATTCTACAATAATCCTCTATACGTAACCTTATCAACTAACATTTTATATTACAGACATTTGAATGGAAATAAAATCGACAAAATTCAAGTAGGAACTTTTGATGAGCTTCCCAGTTTAAAATATCTGTAAGTTGGCTAAGTCTTGTTGAAAATATTTCATTGAGAATATATTACTAAGTATTTAATATTTCCCTCTTTTGTATTGCGTGCCGACCTTGCTTCTCTTTACATTCTCAATCTCCTCAGATAGAAATCTGTGATTGTTTGTGAATGCCTGTAATAAGAGTGTCTGTGAGTGTGTCTGAATATAAATGCATTGGTATGTATAGCATTTTGTTTATGTACGTGAATATATATATATCTCTGTGTGTCTCTGTCTGTGTCTCTCTGTGTCTTTTTTATAAGCGAATCTCTAAGAGTGTATCTATTTGTGTTTCTATTTCTATCTATATATGATTTACTGCGTTTATCTCTAGAACAACGTTGTTTACCATCCATGACTCTACCTAGTAATTGCATATTCTAGAAGTACATTATTAATATGAATGTATTTTAGACTTCTTTTCCACCTCCTCGATTTTTCTCGCGTTTGACTTGTCCATTTTCTACTTTCTTTCACGTATTCCTCCTCCCACTACTACTATTCTCCTTCTTAAACTTATTCTTCTTATTTTCCTGCTTCTATTTCGTCTTCTTAATTTTCTACACTCCCTTGTTCTATTTTGTCTTTTTTCTTCCCTTTTTTTTTTTTTTTGCTTTTCTTGCTTTTGCATATTATTTTTCATC
>NW_026382311.1:0-811 GCF_001194135.2 Octopus bimaculoides | reverse complement strand
CGTTTGACTTGTCCATTTTCTACTTTCTTTCACGTATTCCTCCTCCCACTACTACTATTCTCCTTCTTAAACTTATTCTTCTTATTTTCCTGCTTCTATTTCGTCTTCTTAATTTTCTACACTCCCTTGTTCTATTTTGTCTTTTTTCTTCCCTTTTTTTTTTTTTTTGCTTTTCTTGCTTTTGCATATTATTTTTCATCTTTTTTTCATATTCTTCTTGCTTCTGTTACTCCACCCTTTTCTCCTACTCCTCCTTCTCCTTATTTTTTCTTCTTATTATTTTTCTCCCTCTTCTTTCTTTTGCATTTCCTCCCTCTTCCGTCTTCTCCCCCTCCTCCCCCTCCTCCGCCGTCTTCTTCTTCTTAATCATCATCTCCATCTTTTCTGTCTTTTCTCCTGCACCTATTTATTTCCCATCTTTAATTTTCTTCCTTTAATCCTTTCATAATCTTTCAGTTCTATTAATTCTACAACTTGTTTTAATTCTGCTTCATTATCGCCATCTTATAATTTTATTTCACACAATTATTTATGACAGGAATTTGCGTGGTAATAATATCAAAGAAATCAAATTAGAAACATTCCGAAATCTTTCCACTTTAACAGAACTGTGAGTTGAATAATACTATTTTTATATTACTTCATTGACGATATATTACTAAATATGCATGCATATATATGTATGTGTGTGTGTCTGTGTCTGTGACTCTCTGTGTGTATGCATGTATGAAGGGGTGTCTCCCTTTGTGTATGGATGAGTGTATGCGAGTGTTTCAATATCTGTGCGTATTTCGGACGGTGTATCATGTAC
>NW_026382310.1:0-231 GCF_001194135.2 Octopus bimaculoides | reverse complement strand
TATATATACATATATATATATACATATATATATGCATATATATATGCATACATATATATATAAACATATACGTACAGATATAGATATATATATACATATATATATATATACACTTACATATGTATAGAAACATATACATACACACATATATATATACACAAATATATATACATACATATATTTTTATTTATTTATTTATTTATTTATGTGTTTCAGCCAGGTGGCTGCGGT
>NW_026382309.1:0-204 GCF_001194135.2 Octopus bimaculoides | reverse complement strand
TGTATATATATGTGTATATATATATATATATATATGCATATATATATATACAGGTATATATATATGTATATATATGTGCATATATATGTATATATATATGTGTATATATTTTTTTTCATCAGTTTCAGCTCAAAGCTGTGGTCATGCTGGGGCAACGTCACACACACACACACACACACACACACATACACACACACACACACA
>NW_026382308.1:0-348 GCF_001194135.2 Octopus bimaculoides | reverse complement strand
CACCACCACCATTCCCATCCACCACCAATACCACCACCGCCACCAATACCAATACTACGTATTATACCACTTGCTGTTGTTATTTAGCCCAAGGTTAGCACTGATCCACTAGACGCTCCAGTCGTGACCACCACGTTTTATTATCCATCTCCTCTAATTCTAGTATAACTAGAATTATATATTATGCAACGTGTCCTTTGCTTTTATGAAGGGGTTAGGTGTGATACGAGGGAGATTTGGCTGCTAATTTTAGCAGGACGATTAACCGCCCCCGTGGTGGTCCCACCTCACTACTCCCGCTGCTGCTGCTGCAGTAGTAGTAGTAGTAGTAGTAGTAGTAGTAGTAGT
>NW_026382307.1:0-561 GCF_001194135.2 Octopus bimaculoides | reverse complement strand
GATAGATAGATAGATAGATAGATAGATAGATAGATAGATAGATAAAACGGCACACAGACAGACAGACAGCTAGCTAGATAGATAGATAGATAGATTAACCTATTGATTGCCGGATTAATAAACAAACAGTGGACAGATCGATACAAGCACCTTATATTTCACTGACATACCTCCGTTGCTATTTACATAACTGTGATAAACAGCTTCTGTTCTACAACATGTAATTCATAACGTCCTCCTTTATCTCCCGCCTTTTCCTTCATTCTTCTCTTTTTCCTCGGCCACTTTCTTCATTTTGTTCTTCACTTCTTCAACTGTTTTGTTTTCTCTTCTTCTTCTTCTCATTCTTTCATTTTCTTTTTGCTCTTCTTTTCACCTTGTCCTCTTTCCATTTTTTCTTCTTTTTCTTTTTCCTCCTCCTCTTCTTCTTCTTCTTCTTCTTCTTCTTCTTCTTCTTCTTCTCCTTTTCGTCTTTTCTTTTTTCTCCCCTCTTTTTTCTTGTTCTTCTCGTTCTTTCTTTTTCTTCTCATTTCCTTCAGTTACTCTTTTTTTCTTTTTTTT
>NW_026382306.1:0-252 GCF_001194135.2 Octopus bimaculoides | reverse complement strand
TTGGCGTTCAAATATGACATTTTAAAACTAGGCTTCTGTTGGTGTCTCGGCGGTCTTGTGGGTAAAGGCATGTGTAGACACCAATAAAATCTTGGGTAGAGTTCAATATCACCCAGAGCCTGCACCAAGGGGTTTTATGAAAATTTTTCACTTTTTTTTTTTTTATCTCACTGGGACTGACAAACACACAGAATCATACACCAACAATTATATATATACTCTTTTACTTGTTTCAGTCTTTCTTTTGACTGG
>NW_026382305.1:0-281 GCF_001194135.2 Octopus bimaculoides | reverse complement strand
TAATAATAATAATAATAATAATAATAATAATAATAATAATAGGGAAATACGAAGGCTGTGATCATTGAGGAGAGTAGACGTAATTGGCGCACATCAAAGTATCAGCAGTATCATTTATATTTTAACTTTTACTTGTTTAAGTCCCATTGCACAGCCGCACTTTGGACAAGAGTCTTCTGCCATAGTGCCGGGTCGACTAATGCCTTGACTGGATATCTGGTAGGCGGAAACTGTGTAAAACTCCTTGGGTTAATGTATATGTGTTTTTACGAGAGGGTGCT
>NW_026382303.1:0-290 GCF_001194135.2 Octopus bimaculoides | reverse complement strand
AAAGGAAAATTTAAAAAGACACCCCCACGAATTCAACAAATCAACGATGTAGACAACAGTATATATATAATTTTTTAATATTATTATTTTTTCTATCAGTACTTAAAAACAGAACAAGTTGAATTGGTTCTTTCCAAGATCAAGGTCAGCGCTCTCATTGATCGCCAGTTGTAGTAAACACATTTGACCTCTGCTGACCGCAAGGGTATGACGCTTCTTTTGTCTCCTGATCAGACAAGAATGCGAAACCCCATTGTTGATCTCCTTTTCACCATCTGCCGAACCTATTT
>NW_026382302.1:0-322 GCF_001194135.2 Octopus bimaculoides | reverse complement strand
TAACTTGGTCGCCCAGATAGCAGAAGCTATCAACTACCTCTAGTTTTTCTACCTGGAATAAGACAGAAGTTGTTTTCTGCATATTTTCAGTGTTTATTGCATCTGAACATCTGCCACATACAAAAACTAACTTCCTAGTTAACCTGCCTTTGATATTGCTGCCCCTCTTATGTGTCCATAGCTTGCACTGGGTACATCTTATAGAGTTTCTACGTACACCTTTTCTACAGATCAAACAGGGCTATTTACTTGAAGCAGTTTGTGTTTTGTCGACCTTCCTACTTATTAGGATTTTGGTTTTAGCTAAGTTGACCCTAAGGCC
>NW_026382301.1:0-201 GCF_001194135.2 Octopus bimaculoides | reverse complement strand
ATATATATATATATATATATATATATATATATGTATACATATGCATATGTACTTGTATATATATGTGTGTGTGTGTACATACACATATATATACACGTAATAGTTTTGTAATTTGCAATATGTAATATGCATGTATACATAGGTATATATTTGCACAAACACACACACACATATATATATATGTATGTATATAACGTGTAA
>NW_026382300.1:0-524 GCF_001194135.2 Octopus bimaculoides | reverse complement strand
TTATTATTATTATTATTATTATTATTATTATCTGCATCAAGGAGAGATGTTCTACCAGGGTTAAGGAAAGAAATTTTCTGGTCATATCCAGCTTTAGACAAAGCCTCATTATAGTATTTTGAATTAGAATTAAATATATCAATGCTGGAAGATAATCTAGTAATTCACTCAGAAATACTTTTAACTATAGAATTTAATACATTTGGTGGATGATTGGATAATCTACTTACATATCTAGTAACTTCATTCTCTTTTCTATATGGGTGGTATAATCTAGCTTCTATGTTAAGAGTGGTATCTAAAAAATTTACAATCTTATTACCATATTCGTATGTAATATTTAAGTTAAAACTTCTAAAACATTTTCTAATTTTCTTTCTTATTCTCTCAATGAATGATTTATTATTACTAGGGATGATGAATAAAGCATCATCCCTATATAGACCGCCTTTTAGCTCCAGGATTTCTTTATTCAAGCAATATAAGAGGTAAGCTCCTACTAGATTCGTAATTTCAGCCGAATC
>NW_026382299.1:0-699 GCF_001194135.2 Octopus bimaculoides | reverse complement strand
TATATATATATATATATATATATATATGTAGGGTATTTGACGTTCCGATATTTGTTTGTCATTCAAATGCGAGCCATTGGCGACTTTCAGTTAGTTTTCTTAGCTTATTTTTCAAATTGTACAAATCATCGAGGCCATACTTGCCTTCTCATGTTTGAATAATCCCGAGTCCTTTAAGTGTCTGTATGTCTTCTACTGTATTCTTATCACCAGACAATAAGCATATCGTTTTTGTATAATGGTAAGTCAGGGGAGATAGACTTGAGATTATTTCTCCTCCTCAAGTGGCACAGGTCATTATTGCCGTCTCATAATTATGATGCATTTTGTAGAGACGGAAATAGCTTTAATATATCAAGTATTTATATTGCATTTGATATACTTGTATTGAACTGTTATTCAAATACATATGCATAGTAAAGACACACATACGCGCGCGCACACACACGCACTCACACACCATACACACACATACATACGAATAATATATATATATATATATATATATATCTTCTTTTGTTCATTTACCTGTTTCAGTCATATGACTGCAGCCAGACTGGAGCACCACCTTGAAAGTCTTTTAATCGAACAAATCCATCCCAGAACTTACTTTTTTAAGTCTAGTACTTAACCTATCGGTGTGTTTTGTCGAACCGCTAATTTACGGGGACGTAAGCACACCAACACCGGTTGTCAAGC
>NW_026382298.1:0-218 GCF_001194135.2 Octopus bimaculoides | reverse complement strand
ATTAGCTGGTTAAATTTGACCGACACGGATTCCTGCTGCGCAGAGTATCTACAGTTGCGCATGCAAGCAAATCAGCACAGTCTGCTGGGAAGCTTCATTCAGTCTTTCAACAAGTGTGGTTTGAGGCGAACTGAGTTAATTTGTTTGTGGCTATTTCCTTATTCTAATTTGTTTAATGCACAACTAGAAGTAAAGGGATATATGTTGAAATTTGATAC
>NW_026382297.1:0-451 GCF_001194135.2 Octopus bimaculoides | reverse complement strand
GTTGATATTGTTTAGCCTCAGAATAGCCATGATCCAGTAGACCTGTTATGAAAGGCATTCCAGCTTTGTCATTCAACCTTACTGTTACTTGACTTAATCTTTCCAATGTCTTTGAGACTGGAAGGCGAGCGAGATAAAATTACTCTCAGACCGGAGACCCAGCAGAAACGTTTGAATCCAGGGGCTTAATTCATCACACTTTGTCAAAGAACTGGCAGAGTCGGTAGAACGTCGAATAGTATGAAGCCTTTACAGTATATATGTTCCGACTCTCTTCACTCTGGGTTCAAATCCTGCAGAAGAGCCCACTCTGTTGCAAGCCATTGAGGACAGATCTTTGGACTAAGATGAGTTCTACAATGATAATAAATTGTTCAATAAGACAGAATGCTGCAAACTTAAGATATTACTTACATATTTATTTTATTCAGTTAGTAATGTCAAATCCTGG
>NW_026382296.1:0-230 GCF_001194135.2 Octopus bimaculoides | reverse complement strand
GTGTGTGTGTGTGTGTTTGTGTGCATATATGTATATGTATGTATGTGTGTCTATATTGAGTGTGTGAACACATCTAAGTGTATCTGTATATATTCTGTGTATGTGTGTTTCTGTGTATATAGATATGTATGTATATGTGAATGAGCATGTGTGTTTATATGTATATTTTGCATCTGCAGGTATGGGTGTATATATGTGTATATATGTATGTGTGAGTTCTAATCTATGTA
>NW_026382295.1:0-305 GCF_001194135.2 Octopus bimaculoides | reverse complement strand
GGTGCCACGCAGTGGGACTGAACCCGGAACCATGTGGTTATATATATATACATATATACATATATATGTACATACATATATATATATACATACGGGGCTGCTAGGTAGCTGAAACAATTTTTTCTGGTAAGTACAATCTTTTCGGAGTATTCTTGCTTATTTTCATGATTCTGATATTTTAATTTTTTTTGCTGCAGATTTTTGAAAAAACAAGTGTCTAGGTTAGAAGGAAAATGGAGAAAACTGAGTATCATGCTGTCATAAAGTACCTTCGTTTGAAAGGCATGACTCCATCAGAAATCCAT
>NW_026382294.1:0-259 GCF_001194135.2 Octopus bimaculoides | reverse complement strand
ACGTACGTTCGTTCGTACGTACTTACGTCCATTCGTTCTTTCTTTCCTGCGTACGTATATATGTACGTTCGTTTGTACTTACGTTCGTACGTTCGTTCTTTCATTCGTTCGTACATACGTAGGTACGTTCGTGCGATCGTTCATACGTACGTAAGTAAATTCCTTCGTTCGAATGTACGTTATTTCGTTATTTGCTTCCTGCGTACGTACGTACGTACGTACGTTCGTTCGGTCGATCATACGTACGTTCGTTCGTTCG
>NW_026382293.1:0-338 GCF_001194135.2 Octopus bimaculoides | reverse complement strand
AAAACATTAAAATATTGTCTATTTAAAGAAAGCTAAAATATAAATACTTATTGTACATATAACTTGCATTTTTGAAATCACATTCACTTAAAAATATTTCTAAATGTTTAAAATATTGTATTTAACAAAAGCTAAAATAGAAACATTTACTGTAAAACAACAAATCGTATTTTTCGTTGTCAAGTCGGTGTAATCAAAAGGTAAGAGTTACTTCCCATTCTGAATTAAGTTAATTTTGGAGACTTTTCCTATTGTGCACCATTTTGGGTATTTATACCCTGAAAACCCTTAATATACTCTTTTACTTGTTTCAGTCATTTGACTGCGGCCATGCTGGA
>NW_026382292.1:0-589 GCF_001194135.2 Octopus bimaculoides | reverse complement strand
ATATATATATATATACTAGCTTAAAAACCGCCCGATAGGGCAACTGACCCCGAATGGGAAGATCTACAAACAGATTTCTGACTTGTTTTGGAGAATTTATTGCAATTGCTTCCTCCAGAGTCACATCCCAATGATGATCATATTCTTCGCAAAATGTCACGTAAAAAAATCGCCGAAAAGAATCATAGTAATGAAAACTTGGGAATGCAAAATTTCAGTATTGTGGGTTCAGATTGATCCCAGAATGTTTTTAATTTACTCACGGAGTCAGTCTGATTCCAACATGGTATGGTATGTTGAGCTACGGCCTCTAGAAGTAAAGTTGAAAAAGTGTGACACAGTGACACACTGACATTCACATTTATTATGTTACATTATATTATGATGCTATGTCAAGGCAATGAGCTGGCAAAATCGTTAGCGCACCGGGCGAAATGCTTAGCGGTATTTCGTCTGCCATTAGGTTTTGAGTTCGAATTCCGCCGAGGTCGATTTTGCCTTTCATCCTTTTAGGGTCGATAAAATTTGTACCAGTTACGTACTGAAATCGACTTAATCCCTTCCCCCAAAATTTGAGGCCTTAGGCTTC
>NW_026382289.1:0-405 GCF_001194135.2 Octopus bimaculoides | reverse complement strand
GAGAATTATAATTGTATAGGATATAATTATACTTAAGGGCACACAAGCTATCATGCCTGTATGCTGAAGGACGACGCCGAGTACGTCCTACCACTTTGAATATTCACTTCACATATAATTACACATACAATTATATTCGAATATTCACTCCACATATAATAAGTGTAATTATATGCGGAATGAATATTCGAAGTGGTAGGACGTATTTGGCGTCACTATACAGGCGTGATAGCTTTTGTGCTAATTGCACCCTTTACAATTATATATCTTTATAAATGTATTTTACCTAAAAGGTTTTTTTATATACTGGCCACTGATAAAATACATTAATTTTAATGATTCTATCCCCTAATTACGTTTCATATATATATGGTGCACCAGCATGACCGCAGCCACTTGGCTAAA
>NW_026382288.1:0-246 GCF_001194135.2 Octopus bimaculoides | reverse complement strand
CTCTTTCCATAAACTTTCTCTCTAAACATAACTGTTTCATTTTGGTGTATACTTTGCAAACATGTCGTATCGGATTCAATCACAGGTCGCAGTAGCTAGAGCAATCATATTCTGCTATTGACCCAGATCAATCGAATTTTTTCGAGTGAATTTGGTAGTCGAAGGCTGTATACATAATGCATACACACATACATATATACATACATAAATACATGCATACATGCATACATACATACATACATACAT
>NW_026382287.1:0-256 GCF_001194135.2 Octopus bimaculoides | reverse complement strand
TAATAATAATAATAATAATAATAATAATAATAATAATAATAATCTCTTCCTAATGGAGACAAAGGGCCTGAAATCTTTGGAGTGGGGGTGAGTCGATTACAACGACCCCAGTGTTTCACTTGTACTTAGTTTATCGATGGAAGGTAAAATTGATCTCAGCGGAGTTTGAACTCAGAACGCTAGGCATTTTGCCCGGCGTGCTAACGATTCTGCCAGCTCGTATAATAATAATAATAATAATAATAATAATAATAAT
>NW_026382286.1:27563-28701 GCF_001194135.2 Octopus bimaculoides | reverse complement strand
TATATATATATAGCTGAGGCATTGCGAGACTAATTACCTGCTATGCTTCAGAGTGAAGTGTTAGATGAGTATAGAGCGGTAATAAGAAAATGCGATGACAACGATTATTTTATGAACTTCTTTAGCATACAAATACGGTACAGTGTAGCCACTTGCTCTTTCCAAAGGTTGACCCTCCAGTTCGTGGCGAAAGCTTTGTCTTGCGCTGCCACTATAGTGCCCTCAGTCTCTTTTTTAATGTCCCTTTCTTCAGCCAATCCCACCTATTTTTTTTAGCAACTTCTGTTGTGGTTACATGGAATTGATTGTGTAGTCCCTTCTTGCATAATTCTTCTTCATGTCTTTTTTGTACTTCTTTAATTTTTCCTTTATACTCTGCTTTCAATACTCCCTCATTCCTAACTGACACTAGCAAGCTTTCTTTGCTTTGGGTTAGGTATCTCATTAAGCTCTCAAGTTTGACATGTACACAGTCTTCACCACTTATCAGTCCTCTTCCTCCAGTTTCTCTCCACGTGTATCGGCGATCATTGTTTGCACGTGGATGATGGGTTCTATGAATCATTAAGAGCTTTCTATCTATCTTATTTAGCTCCTCCTATGTCCACTTTAGGATTCCAGAGCCATACCGAACTACTGTGGCTGTGGGCGAGTTTATTGTCGAAATTATGTTTCTGGCATTCAGCTTTGAAGCTAGTATTTTTCTCATTCGCTAAAGGTACTCTCTTTTTGTCAATTCTTTCATGTCTTTGTGTTTAATTCAATCTGTTGCAAGTATTCCCAGGTACTTATAACTAGACTGAGGTTGAATTACTCTCACCATCTCACAATGTACTCTTTCTTTATTTTTTCTTTTATTTGTGTGTGTTGTATCCTATCTAGTTCATTGACTCCTAAATATTTGTATGGCTGGCTTTCGTCTAGTTCTCTTATTTCATTGGCTTTATCTAGTGTGATGTTGCTACTCTTAACTAATTTTCCTCTTTTCAGGGTTGCTTTGGCACATTTTTCTAATCCGTATTTCATATCTATTTCCTTGGTAAATCGATTTACTGTCTGTAGTAGTGTTTCCAGCTCTTTGTCGTTTCTAGCTTATAATTTTAGGTCATCCATATATAAAAGGTGGCTGACTGTTTTG
>NW_026382286.1:12862-20452 GCF_001194135.2 Octopus bimaculoides | reverse complement strand
TTAATCCCTTCCCCAAATTTGAGGCCTTGTGCTTCCAGTAGAAAGGATTATTATTATTATTATTATTATTATTATTATTATTATTATTATTATTAAGTTAAAATTAAAAGAAGAGTGCCATTTATTTTTGAACCAATTGAAGACACACGAGATGTCGAAATATCGTTCACTAGATATCAATGGCACTCTTCTTTTAATTTTGACTCTATATCTTCTGGAGGAGTTACCTCAATCCTTTCTATATTATTATTATTATTATTATTATTATTATTATTATTATTATTATTATTATTATTGTTCAGTAGTTTTATTTTTATAACGTGCTTTCACTTCACTACCGAGCGCATTCATATCATGTTGTATGGCTACATCTATGATCTGACAGTATTTGTCTCTCTTATTCAATATGACAATATCCGGCCGACGGTATTCGATTATACGACCTGTCTGAAAATCATCGTCCCAGAGTAGCGTTACTTTTCCATTCTCCTGCATAACTTTATTTGGTACATACTCATACCAGTTCTCTGTTACTTCATATCGGTATTTACATGATACATGATACAAGATACACACACACTTTATCGTGGCAGCATTTGTATTCTTTTTGTGCAAGGATCCCACATTCACTTACCAAGTGGGTCACATTTTCCACGCTCTTTCCACAGAGTCTGCATTTCTGGGTGTCAGAAGTTTTACAGATGTTATACTTCACTGACTTAGTAGCGACAGCCTGGTCTTGAGCAGCAATGATCAAGCTTTTGGTGGTATGCTTCAAATCACCTCGCTCAAGCCAAGCCCACGATGCAGTATTATCCTCAAGGTCCTCTGTATTCCTTTCAAACTGTCCATGCGTCCTCATTTCAAGAATGTCTTCTTTACTCTTCTCTTCAGCTCTTTGGTTAAACTCTTCCTTGCCCATCATTTCATCTGCATTTACACTCATATCTTTCACGGCATATTGCAGCAGGTCTTCATCACTATTTATCAAATATTCGGCAAGCGTTCTCCTTTCACTCCTTATGCAATGGTCTATACTAATTAGTTCTCTGCCACCATTCTTTTTTTCATATACAGTCTGTTTACCTTTGCTTTAGGGTGTAGCACCCCATGCAGCATCAGCAACGTTCTCGTTCTTCTATCCAGTGTTGATATTTCTTCCTTAGTCCATTTGAGGATGGACGCATTTTATCTGACCATCACAATTACCCAGATATTCATTGTGGTAATCAAAGTTTTGGCATTCAGGTTGGATTTCAACATTGTCTTCACCCTTTTTTGATATGCCTCGCTGACCTTGACTTTCATTTTCTCTGTGTCGAGTATCATCCAGCTCCAAAATCCCTGAATATCTATACCCACTACCGTCGGGCTCACCTATGGTCTCTCCTGATGGCAACCGCAATCCTCTGCAGGCTGCTTTCTTCCCTCTTTTGCTATTAAGTACTGAGAATTTGGTAATTATTATTACTATTATTATTTCCTTTGCACAGCTTCTAACGCTGGAGATGTGCTATGGTGTCAGCTGTTCACTACCAGTGAACTAAGGTAATACTTCTTATTTTTCAAACACCATTCTGAGTATTCGAGCAGTTCCAAGCAGTGCTGTTTTCTGCAAGTGCTCCACTCTTATCGCAGCCCTTATTTGTTCTATGTACTTCTCAATATTTTTACTCACTGTTCCTAGGGGTCTGACAATTATTGGTACTACTACCACATTTTTCAGCAACCACAACTGCTTAACCTCCCAAGCTAACCTGTCATATCTATCGACTTTTCTTTCCTCCTTATCGTATACCTTGTTGTCATCTGAGCATGCTATATCTATCATCCAGCATCGTTTGCTTTCTTTCTCAATTAACACTATGTCTGGTTTCCTATTCTCTATCTCATGGTCGCACTGAATCATAAAATCCCACAGGATCTTTGCATTATCATTTTCGATGATGCCTTCGGGTTTATGTTCATACCACTTTTTGGTCTGTTGCAAAGTGTCCAATGGACAATTCTTGCTATATTGTCATGACGTCTCTTATATTCTTTTGGGGCTAGAAGCGTACATTGACTCGTAATATGCCATATAGTTTGTCCACAGATTCTGCACTTATCGCTTTCTGATGTGTTGCCTATTCTGTATTTGATGTCATTCGTTCTTGATGCTTGCTCTTGGGCAGCACAGATTAGAGTCTGTTTCCAGTTTTAAATCGCTTTTAGTCATTCATAGCCAACCTTTTTTCTGCCTGTCTTATCTTCAACATCCCTATAAAATTGTCCATGCATTCGTTTCTTTATCCACCTATTTTCAGCTTCATTCGTTTTCAATTTCTTGCACAGTGCATTATCTTTAGAATTTTCCATCCTACACAAGCCTGACCTTCTTACTTCCAATAATAGTGGTTCTGTGGCATTTTTACATACCATACTATGTTGTTTTCTTTTGTTCTAATGCTTTATTTGCATCCAATCAGTCCTCTTCCCCCTCTTTTTCTTGGTACATACAATCTCTCTGTGTCACTTTTTGGGTGGAGTATCCCATATCAGCAACTTCCTTGTCTTTCTGTCTAAGCTGTTTAGTTCATCTACTGTCCATTCAATTATCCCTGCTCCATATCTAAGGAGTGAAACCGCCCATGTTTTGATAGCTTCACCCTTATTCCATCCGTTTAATTTCGACGTTAGGATCAGTCTCAGTTTGCACAAGTACTCAACCTTAAATTTTTCGCTCACTTCTTTCTCCATCCATTTATCCATTTCCAATATTCCTAAGTACTTATAGCCTGTCTCTTCTATCTACTTCATAACCTTCCCTGATGGTATCACTATCCTGTCCATACATTTGATTTTGCCTCTTTTCAAGGCTACACTTTTTTAGTCCGAACTCCATTCTAATATCAGCTCTGAAAATACACACCGTATCAAGGAGGGACTTGAGATTCATCTGTACCATAAAGTTTGTGGTCATCTATGAATAACAAGTGGTTGACTTTTTGTTGGTGGCTTTTGAATACACACCCAGCCTTTGCTTTCCTCAGAATCAGTGTTAGTGGTATCATGCATTGTACAAAGATCAGTGGGGACAGGCGGTCCCCTTGGAAGATGCCTCTCCTGATTTCTATTGTCCCTAAACTTCTTCCATGTGCTATCAGTTCCGTCCTCCACTTTGCCATACTTTTTCCAAGCAATCACTCAACATTCAATGCAATACCAAATAGGTTCATATATTCCATAATCCAAGAATGTGGGATCATATCGTACACTTTATGATAATCAATCCATGACAGATAAGTTAGTTTTCCTCCTGTTACAGTCTCTAAGTACAGTTTTGTTTACCAGGAGTTGATCCTTGGTACCTCTGCACTTATGCTTGCACCCCTTCTGCTCATGTGGCAGGACTCCATTTTTTCCCAGATGTCTGTACATTGACTCTGTAACTATTCCAGTCAAGAATTTCTACATAAGCGGCAAACAGGATATCGGCCTGTAATTGTCTACCGCATTGTCTTTTACGATGTTTTTCAAGCACAGCACTGTCCTACCCATTGTCAACCACTCAGGTGTTACTTGGTCGGCATTTAACAAGGTGTTGAGTTGTGCAGCTATTCACGCATGACATTCTCTGAATTGATTAGTTCTACCTGTTTTGGACAGACTAGTGTTTGTTTCAGTTCTTGCAACCATTCAGCATATTTCTTGTGCTCCTTGTCTTTGCTCCAGATGTCACTCCAAAACCGTTGTCTTTCAATGTTATCTGGTTTCAAGTTTTCATTTGTACACTCTCCATTTATTTCTTTATAGAATTCCTTCTGGTCTACTCTGAATAACCTATTCTGCTACTAACCCTTCATTCTTTGGTCATATCTTACCATCTTTACTTTCTTTGCAACGAGGTGCTGTTTCAGTCCCTCCATTTCCACTTCCGGGCCCTTTCTTTCAATATTATACTTCCTGTTCAGTGCCCTGTATTTTTGTTCGCTTTTAAGCTCTCCTTTCTCTTTTTGGTCTAACACAGAGATTTCCTTCGAGAGCATATCTAACTCTGCCTGTATTCTTCCTTTCCACCATAGATCTTTTCTTTTGTCACTTCCATTATATTTCATTTTTTTTTTTAACATCAACACCCACAATTTCTGCTACAACAATACTTGCTGCCTTGATCAAATTATTTGTTTCTGTGATGTTTTGTGTTCTGATGTATTTCAGAATTTCATTCACATTTTTCATTTCCTGGTTCAATTTCCACCAATCAACCTTTTCAAGGTTGCAAATAATGTCATTGTTGTTCTCTTGTAGCCTTTCCTTTATTCTGTCATTGATTGACTTTTGCTCATCTGTCATGTCACCATTAGTTTTTTTGTCTTCTTTGAAACCATCTACATATCTCTCATCAAGCAAGCTATCATTGTTCGTTTCCTGTGGTTTATTAGAGATTTCACCTCTGTTTTTTGCTACTTTTATCATTAGGAACTATATTTTCATCATTTCCTCTGCTGCTGTTTTCCAATACTTGTCTTTTGATAGCTTTGAGCTCTACTTCTGTGAACCAATGTTTTGCAGTCCTATGGTGGTTATTTTACAATAGTTTTCCAGCTGTATAAGGCCTCCACCACCTTCTATACGTTGTATATATAGCCTTTCTATGTCAGATTTTGGGTGGTGCATCCTAGATCCTGTCATTATTTTTCTTGTTTTCCTGTCTATTTTGGTAAGTTCGTTTAGTGTCCAGTTAAGGATATTGCAGATGTAACTTATAACTGGGACGGTTAGAGTGTTGATACCTATTATCTTGTTTTTAGCATTGAGCTCTGTTTTTAGTATTGATCTAACTCGTCTATAATACTCTTTCTTTATTTTCTCTTTCATTTGTGTGTGTTGTATCGTATCTAGTTCATTGATTCCTAAATATATGTATGTCTGGCTTTCGTCTAGTTCTCTTATTTCATTGGCTTTATTTAGTGTGATGTTGCTTCTCTTAACTAGTTTTCCTCTTTTCAAGGTTGCTTTGGCACATTTTTCTAATCCAAATTTCTTATCTATTTCTTTGGTAAATCCATGTACTGTCTGTAGTAGTGTTTCCAGTTGTTTATCATTTCTAGCGTATAGTTTTAGGTCATCCATATATAAAAGGTGGTTGATTGTTTTGCCGTAACATTTGTATCCACATCCACTTCTATTTAGCATGTCAGATAAAGATGTCAGGGTCAAGCAGAAAAGGGGTGGAGAGAGCTTTGTAGATTGTAGGGAGACAGGTTATAGGTCTGTAGTTTTGTGGTTTTGCTATTTCAGTGGATTTGGGAATTAGGATTGTTTTCCCTTTCGTGAGCCATCCAGGCATCCAGGCATTGCTAGTATGTCGTTAAAGTTTTCAGCCAACTTTTTGTGTGTTCCTGTCAGATATTTTAACCAGAAGTTGGGATCTTGTTGTGCCCAGGTGCCTTCCAGTTGCTTAGTCTTTGCAGTGCCTGGGTGACCTCTTCAGTTGTTATAGGTGTCCAGAGTTGCTCAAGTGCTAAGTTCGTTGTTTTAATAGTCCTTTTCTGAGGATGTTCCTTTACCGGCCATATCTGTTTCCAAAATTCTTCCACTTCTTCTGTCAGTGCTGCAGTGATGTCTATTTTAATTTTGCCAAGTCCTTGGTAGTATTTTTGGGGGTTGCAGTTGAACTATTTGTGTTGTTCAAAGAAACGTTGGCGTTTCTCATACCGGTAGATCCTTTCTGCTTTGGCAAGGATATCTTGCTTTAGTTTTTCTTTTACCTCAGGTAAATCCTCTTCTGTAATGTTGTATTTGTACAGTATTTTTGTTTTCTTCTTGTTACTTAGTAGTGTTGATTGTCTACTAATTTATTATTATTATTATTGTTGTTGTTGTTGTTATTATTATTATTATTATTATTATTATTATTATTATTATTATTATTATTATTATTATTCGCTTTGAATCTGCATTTTTGTTACATTCACTTACCAAAACACCCAGCGTCCTCAAATGAGTGAAGGATAAGAGATTTTATAGTATGATTGAAATTTTAGGGAGGGGAAGTGGCAGGGGCAACAGCAAAATATCTTCATGTAATATAACACAGATGTTTAAATAGATAGGGTTTTTCTAAGGATGTAGGCCAGTACTTGTCAACGCAATCATTTGGATTTCTCTGAGTCATGGTTCTCCTGGGATATTATCTAAATGTTTCTGACATCCCTTTCTTATCATACCTAGGGTACCGACAATAAGATGCCACATCACTTGTATTTCAGGTCCTTATATTTACTTCAGTTGTCAAATTCCCTTACAGCAGTATTTTTATCATTGGGAACACATCTATTAGTCTATAAGTATTTTCTTCCCTGTCTTTAATGATTATGTCTAGTTGATTATCCTGGATCATTCTGTCGGTGTTGACTGGAAAATTTCAGAGCATTTTTATCTTCAATGACTGGCTCAGAATGATGTTTGTACCAGTAAGCAGGAGTGCTGATTTTGTAGTGTTTACATATTTTCTGACGTAAATACTGTCCTAACCTATTGTGGTGAGTTTTGTATTCGTTTGGTGTCAACACAGGACATCACGAGATGAGATGGTCTATTGTTTCATCAAATGTATCGTAGAATTTGCACTTAAGGTCAGAACCGTTTTGCAGAACGTTGGCCTGATAGATTTTTGTAAGCAAACTTTGATCTTGTGCAAAGATGTCCTGAGTTTCTCAGCCACTGATGAGTTGTCGCTTGGTCTACATCAGCATTTCGGCTTTGAAGTATGTACTGTCCATGCTAAAACTTCTGGCTCCACCACTCCTCAGTTTGTTTCTGCCCGTTCTTTTTTGCAGTCTGTTTAATTCGTTTTCCTTGTTTGGTGGCAATGGTCTCAGGTTCTTCATCTAATTCCGGGTTAATGCCAAGTTCCCTTGCATGTAAAATCGCTAGCATTAAATTTTCAGAGCCAAAACTTTCTTAGCCCGTGATATAATGGAGTTGCTTCAAGTGGCTTCTTGCTGAAAGGGAATTTATTATTCAAGAGTAAGCTATGAGAGAGTAGGAACTTAATATTTTCCCAGCTTCCACTTGAAACCATTTCATTTCATTGATGTTATTAGAAGTTTTTGAAAAAAACCATGAATGTCATAACTTCTACATAGCTACTGAAATTTTATAATCCTTGTTTCTTATGAAATCACAAGTTCTTGTATTGATTTGAAGCATATTCACTTAGAGTTCTTTTTGAAATTACAGTGACCTCAGAGACAATAATGATATGATGTGTGCATGTCACCTGCCAGCCTTAGTAAATTATATGAACAAAACATACAACAAAGCTGTGAATGTCAAGGGCGAGTGCCGTACAGGTCTCAGCAATAACCAAACCAAAGCAATACCCATCCTGGCATATTCGCAATGTAACAGTTAGTAAAATATTCTTTGTTTCTGTTCTAATTTTATTATTACAACTAGCAAGATTCTGGTCTAACATTATAACTGCTAATATTATAATGATAAATACATGTGCATGCATGTATGTGTGTGTGTAAATATATATATACATATTCACAGAGATAGAGAGAGAGAGAGAGAGAGAGAGAGAGAGAGAGAGAGAGA
>NW_026382286.1:12095-12852 GCF_001194135.2 Octopus bimaculoides | reverse complement strand
GAGAGAGAGAGAGAGAGAGAGAGAGAGAGAGAGAGAGACATAAAGAAGGAGAAAGAGAGGAGGTGAATGCAAAATAAGCTCAGTATAAATAACACAGAGTCAAATGGATATGAACTTTAACTTCTTTATCCAGGGTCCAGCTAGATGATTAATCCTTATAGAGCTGTCATGGAGGTAGTAAGGTTAATAATTAAAGTTAGATTTGAGTCTCTATTTATATATGGAGCACAAAATTCAAATAAAATAAAGAAAACTACCCCTTCTGTTCCCTATTCCCTTCCAACTCCTCCAGCACCTAATCCTGTAACTTCTATTTAAAACTTTCTATTTGTAAACACTACTAGACAATCCACACTTGCCACTCTACTTTTGAAAAGGGGGTCTAAATTATTGTAACAATTTCATCTGAACATGTTGTTGGCCGCACACCTATGACATCATGCTCATGTTATTTATAAATATTATTATTACGCACGTTATGGCAATCTTGAAATAGCTGTTGGGATAAGGTTTTGCATAATTGTTCCTTATTTTATAATTTGTATTTTTTGCAATATATGTGATATTGCTTTGTGCTGAGTGGGGGTACTAAACTCCCCTGTTCGAAAATATAGGGACACAGATAGTGTGTCGTATAGCCAGCTGGAGACGATATTTCTTGGGGCTAAACAGTAACATTCGTCCCAACGAGGACTACCGCATTATGTTGGCAATTAATCTTTACCTTATATATATATATATATATATATATATATAT
>NW_026382286.1:6665-10233 GCF_001194135.2 Octopus bimaculoides | reverse complement strand
CCTCTCCGTAACTTTCATAACCTGATCTAACAGCTTGATGCCTCTGTAATTATTAGTATCTAAAGCGTCACCTTTACCTTTGTAGCAGTTTACTATGGTGCTGCTACACCAGTCATTAGGTATGACTCCTTCGTGTATCACCTGGTTCGTAATACGGGTGACTAGGCTGTAACCAACACTGCCAGATATTTTGAGCATCTCTGCAGTGATTCCTGATGGGCCGGGGGCTTTCCCTGTCTTCATACTCTTAATTGCTTTATCTACCCTGGTACTGTCAACTCGGATAGCTGGTCCCTCTGTTGGGTTGACATACGGCAGGCTCTCTTTCTCCCATTCATTCTCTGAAGAAAAGAAAACGGAGATTAAGAAGTTAATAATTGTTTATTATTAACAACAAATTGATCATCTTCACTTCTTACAGCCATTTCAATTGGTACTCAATACTTTAATAACAAATTTGTACATTAAATTTACATTTATGTGATATGAGTATAATTTCATCAGAGGGAAAAAGATGTACCTTTGGATGTTATGTGTAGACTTAACAATTCATTTATGTTTGAAGGATTATGAATGATGTTAGAAAATCACTTTTGATAACCATTAATGCATGCAGATACTGGTCATGGAAATGAGAACGAAAGTTGCACCAACTTTCGCAACACTAGTAATGGGATTCTGGAAAGAAAAAATCCATGAAATTACTATGATATCTTTCAAATGTGTTTTGCTCAGTTCATGTATTACAGTCTATTTCAAACTCTATGCATATGCATCATTGCACATTTATATGCATTTCACGTTTGATTTGGGGAATTTAATGCAATATGATACATTGAACACTACTATAACTGGTTATTTGTTGTGCATATATACACACCATAATATCCTGTGTGTATATGTATGTCTGCCAATAGATAGATTTACGCATTTATATATACGTATGTATATATACAATATATATATGTATGTATGTATGTATGTATGGGACTTGTAAATATTTTTAATATCAAAGCTGTTTGTTTAGTCTCAGGTGAGCCTTGATTGGGCCAGCTTATGATCATGAACATTCCAGCTGTGACCATCAGGCATTCGATTGAGATTTTCGAAGATTATATTATCTACAGTGTTCTTTCTGTTTTAATAATATAGTCTATGTTTTGAGTTGTTCCACAGTTTTCACATATTTTTGAGAGCAGAATATTAAGGGAAACGGGTAACAAGTAGCTTTCATCATTTTCTTAGTTGAATATGTGTCATAATGGAAACATTTCCAAATGAAAATAAAAATGTTTATAATCTTCCTTAGAATTTGTTGTCTTGTATGTCTAACATGTATTGATTCCAATACTAACACGTATATATTTCTTTTACATAACAAAGTAAATCTTACTTGTTATTGCTGAACATTACACAATTTGGTTTCTAAATATGGATATTTACTTATACTCTGTAGATTACTCCTTATTTCAACGGAATTTGCTGTGTGAAACATGTTCAGGAGTGATGTGCAATGCTTCAGAAGTGACAACTTGTTCAGGAGCAGAGGTAAACTGAAATGTTACTTTCTTCCTTTCTGTTAAAATATATCCATATCTGTCACTCGCAAGCTAGTATGATCAAGTAGCTTGTACCGGGCTTTTGCTAATTGTTTTTGGTGCTTATGTAGATATAGATATCCCCTCTGTCTTCCTATCCTTGACTCAGTGGAACAAAAAGCTTGTGACAATTGAAGCCAGAGACGGATAGTCATTTCCTAAAACCGAATTGCAATTCGTATGATCATTTCGGATGATCCTTTCAGTTTGGATCATCAGTTTGTGAAACCAAATAGCAATGCAGGAGCGAGAGTAAAGAGTAAAATTATGTATATCTGATTACAAAGTCGACAAAACCTTCCCTCATGTCAGTTGTGCAATATCAGAGGAAATTATTTCAACTGAAAAAGGCAGACGTTACAACTGCAGTGGAGACATTTGCCATGCGAGATACCTTTAGTTGGAGATCCATTCTCATTGATGTAGTCATGCTAATTTCTAATGGGACGCCAGCCAAGGTCAATATATTCCTCTTGTGCCATTTATGCATTTTCTGTTATATTTGCAAGACCTGAAGACTTGGGTCTGACAATGTATTTAGACTATCATCCTTTACAACAGGTACAGTTGTGTTAGTTTCTGGTACAGATGAAGTGTGTACGTGGGAATTTTGTGTACATTTTATGCCAAAAATTCACTGTGTGCATTCCACAATTAAGAAACTTTGGTTTTGACGGTGGGTGAAAGAGACGTGTGATGTTCATATGCGTTGTGCTTCGATTGTCATATTTACTCGTGGTATGAAAACATTGGACTCTGTATTATTTGTAAGTGGTAAACATCAATAAATTTTAAAAGAGATTGCTTACGCAGATATCTTTCAACACTTCCCTTTCATTTGTTGTTCTTTGGATAATTTTTGGAGCAACGATTCTATTTTCTCGCATGTTAAGCATTACATGTGTTGTTGTTGTTGTTGTTGTTATCATTGCTAGTAGTAGTAGTTGTAGTAGTAGTAGTAAATGACTTTTATATTTACTGCTGCAGCCTGTGTGCCAGTACATGTCAACAATGAATGGTGTTACTCAGAAGTTTGAAAGATCCTGCAGTACATACAGAAAATGCATTGATGCTGCAAAGAACAATATCTTTACATGCCATAGATGGTTTAATGGCCCTTCTTGTGTTACTTGTTGTACTGAGAGGTTATGTAACAAGAATGGTTTCCTTGGTAAGTGTTGTTTGTTTTCTGATATAATTACATCGGATTTATTATGCATTAATGGTTAATAAGAACACTGTATAATAGTTAAATATATGAGAAAATGTTGAACACACACACATACACACATGCTCGCATGCGCACGCACACACACACATATCGTCATTAAATCATAAATCCGAAAGAGCAGTATAGTACTTAGGTAAAGATAGTTATGACTGGTATATGGGGTTGCCCTGGGTTTTACATTCATAGAGCGCTTACCTTTACAGCGTTTCTTCAAACCCTAATGGTCAGTGTCCTATAACTTCTCATCAAAATGGAGGGGGGGAAAAGACCCCACAGCTACTTGTTGAATGCACTGTCAAAGGAGAAGGGTTAAGTCAATGGATTGTCTCCCTAATTATTGATAGAAAAATTATAATATACTAGCAGAAATACCCGGCTTTGCCCGGGTTAAAGAGAATAATGAAATCTAAAAACGCCGTCTAGACTACGCAACCCTCAACTGTTAGTAGCTACGATACCATATTTCTACATTAATAACTCTCCAATCCATGCCAGCATGGAACATAGACATTAAGTGGAATGCCAGTCTCTCATCTAGGAGGGCCTTGAAATCAATGTTACCAACTGGGGACTATGTGTGTCGCAGTGATAATAAAAAGACCCAAAGGAGGTCTGCAACGAAATAATTTTACTCAACACTTTGCAAGTGAATCAGTGGAGGCAAAGATGCGTCTCATTTACTTGACAATTTATGCACCACATTGCAGAAATCACAATGAAAGTATATCTGAAAGGGTAG
>NW_026382286.1:0-5678 GCF_001194135.2 Octopus bimaculoides | reverse complement strand
ATTATTATTATTATTATTATTATTATTATTATTATTATTGCACTGGACGTTTGCCGCTACGTCCCGAGTTCAAATTCCGATGGAAAGACGTGTTTTCCAACTAGGCATGCTGTTCTTGATCAGTGCACACACGTTCTCAGCTATTCCACACATGTCGAGTGTTTCCAAATCCATGAATGCGACAACAAGTTGTAAGCTTTTTTGAAGTCTACCCAGGCCATGCATAAGTTTTTTTGATACCGTTTACAGTTTTTCATTATACCCTTGCCTATTACACTCTTGCCTATTATACCCTTGCCAATCACAAGGTGGTCCTTGATGCCCTTCGGTCCTTTTCTACATACCTTTTGTTCTACTGGCAGTAGATTGTTTTCCTCAAGGAACGTATATATTTTCCTTGCGAGGGTACCTGTTAATACTTTCCACAGGAGGTTAAGACAAGTAATGGGTCAGTAAGTGCCAGCCTCATTGCCCTTCGACCGATCTTTCATTAACAATGTTGTTTTTCCCTCTACTATCCACTCCGGAACTGCACTGCTTTGTAAGCAGTTCTCTTGTGTGTTGACATTAACCTCTGAGGCCAGTAGCCTTGAATTCCATCTGGTCCCACCGCTAACTAGTTTGGTAGTTTTGATAACTATGCAATGACATCTTCTATTGTTATGTGCACATAGGCCTGTCATGGAGCCTCTGGGTGGTGGAGTTTGGATCTCATGGAATTAATTCACTCAGCACCGTGGTTGTGGGAAATTTCTTGCCCCCAGATGTTACCCCAAAATTGATGGGTTTCTTCTGTTTCAGGAACCGTATTATCTTCTGTATTTCCTCCTAGGCCCTTAAAAAAAACTGCCTCTGGATATTTGAGAATAACCTGTTTTTCTGGAACTGCGATATGCGATCAATGTAGCACTACATCTTTAATGTTTTGCCAGCATTTAGGGTTTCGACAACCATTTTGAACAATTTCTTTTCTATTTTATACTTTGCGTCAACATATACTCTTGCATTTTTTTCCCATTTTTCCATTGTCCTTTGGACCACTCTTCTATGTGGCTCAGATCTTTATGCAAAGTTAGAACAATGCTTTCAATTCTCTGCTTCCACCATGGCTCTTTCTGTTCGTCTACTTTCCCCTCTTTCTTACTAACCAGTTTACTTACAAAAATTGAAGCAGATCAGATCTTTTGTCAGAATGTATTTCATAATTTCATCAACTTTTTGGGTTGCACGTTTCACATTGTTACGGTCGAAGTTTCTTAACTTCACCGGCTTGGTCTCTGTTCTTGTAATTATTACTTGCTCGAGTCTTATCCTGAGGTGTCTCTGTTCTTCAGTCATATCCTCTTGTACTTCAGGGTTTTCTACATTATATTGATTGGCTAGCCTCTCCTCCACTACAACTTCTCCTTGGCTAAGCATTCACTGATCTTCACCTATATTATTCTCTTCGAGATTATCACCACTACAGTGGCTTTTCCTGACTGTCTGAACCTGGGTCTCATTAAGAAAGCTTCTTTTCCGAATTATTCTTACCTGATTCATGAGTCCATTTTCAATAATCTGGAACATACCCAGGTGGTTCCAAAGTTCTAATGATCTTTTTCCGTCAGCTTTACATTTGCCATTGTTCTTGTCTAGCAAGGCTTGTTCATGGCACTGGATCGCCTTTTGTTTCATATCACAGACCACTTGCGTTTGTGAGCACGTTGCATATTTTGACCAGTACAAGTACTATGCCTTGTAGTATGGATAGCAGTTGAGGGATTATGACTGGGCCCACCCTGATGCACAGTGGAGTACCTGCCGGGTATGGCACCTTCCCCATTGGTTCCAGTCCCGTTCACAATGTTATCGTCATTTATTTTGCTTGGCATGTTCACTAAAAGAAATGAGGTGTGTTTGGGTTACTACAAACCAGTATTTTTACCAAAACACCATCTCTATCAAGATAGTATGCCAAGGCGACAGGGTCCTTGCTCCTCTGGTTTTGGACTCAGAGTCTTCTTTCTCTTAGGCTGCTTGCCACCCAAGGCAAATGAGTACAGCCTACTCGGAGCACTGGTTATTTGAAGGCACCAGACACTCACCTTTTACCACACTTCTCCTGTTGGTTTGGCGAAGAAGTTGGGCTTGACTGTCAGGAGACAGGTTTTGCATAGGCCACTGGAGCATTTTATAGGTGATGGGTGCTCTGCTCCTCACCACCTTGATAGTGACAAAAAAAAAAGCACAGAGCTAATAGAAGATATATATATATATATATATATATATATATATAGAGAGAGAGAGAGAGAGAGAGGGGGGAAGCAGACAGACAGACAGACAGACAAACATATATGGCTGCAATTAGTGAGACAAGGATTTCTAATGCACAAGCATTGGCGCCCATTTTCAATGACTATGAGATATTATGACAGGAGCTGGAAGGCCAGAATTCTTCAGGTGTCTAGAAACTTTCCTGGGAATGTCTCACAGTTTAGTTCTAGTAGGGGACTGGAACAGGATTTTGGATGCCCGGAAGGACTGTGTGGGGATAGTACACAGATGAAGGGGATGCAAAAACCTTGAAAACCTGCTCAGAGACTTCCAATTGTCTGATAGGTATGGACTGGATTTCCCTGATGTGCTAGTATGGACATGATGCAACAACAATGAGTCATCCAGATGGTATCTAGATAGAATATTTGTTAGGTCAGAGGACAGGTATAGTATAGGTTGTCCACAATTTAAGTTGATTGGCTACACAGACCACAAGTTTGTGATCTTGACAGTCGAATTAGATAGGACTCGTAGATAGAGACCCAGTTACTGGAAGTTGAACGCATCCTTTCCAGCTCGAAAAAATTACAGAGACCGGATTAGCAAACTAGTTAAGCAGCAGTTGACGGAGGTAATCGTCAGCAATCGGTGGCGGACCACCCTGAAGACTGAGATTAGAGAAGAATTGATAGCATTTAGCGAAGAGCTAGCAATAGAAAGGAATAGATTAGAGGGTGAAATAGTTAGCAAATTAGAAGAGGTGATTAAAAAAGGTATTGCGACTGATGTGTTAGCGGCAAGAATGATCCTTGATCATTTCTTCGAAGCGAAACACGAAGGTTGCACTGTTAAAGCTAAGGCCCATGCACTCAAACAGGAATGAACCACAGCTGTCTGATGGGCTCAAACGATGGAGACACGACTTGGAAACAAAACTATGATCAGGTCTTTGACGGATCGGAATGGGTGCGTGCTACGCGATTCTGAGCAGGTGTGTGTGGCTTTTCAGCAGCACTTCGCGTAGCTGTTTGGAGAGGGCAATGGACTGATGACAGTACTGGACTTTAGTTTGTACCTGGATGGTTTGCCACATTTCTTGGCAGCTGACGCAAAGTTATGTGTAATGCCAATAACAGCCACCGTAATTTGGGAGGTGATGATCAATTGCACAAGTTGCAGATCGCCTGGTTTGGATGGCCTGCCTTATGTATTCATTGCCAGATTTGTTTGGCAACCTCTTGGCACATGTCTACTGCAACTGGCAACAGAACGAGAGAATTCTTAGTGCTGTTAGCAGAGGTGTGGTGACTCAGCTGAGGAAGGATGCCAACAATAGGGACATACTAGAGAATGTTCAGCCTATAACTCTGCTAAATACAGAGTTTAAGATTTTGGCCAAGGTGTTAGTGAAAAGGTTGGCACTAGTCGTCGGTAGCCTGGTCAGGGAAGTGCAAACATTCGCAATCCACGACAACCTCCACCTTATGCGGTACATCATAGAGAGGGCTGAGACCACAGCTGGCTTCAGGGGTGCTTGATTCATTTGGATCAAGCAAGAGCATTCAAAAGTATCGACCATCACTACTTGAAAGCTGTCCTGAAAGCAGACCGTTTCGGACCCGTTTCCAGAGGCTGGATTACTGCCATGCACAGCAGCACCTGTTCTGTGGTCAAAGTAAATGACCACCTATCGAAGCCATTTGGCATTGCACGTTTGGTCCATCAGGGCTACCCACTGTCACCTCTTCTATATGTATTGGCATTCAAGCCACTGTTGCAGAAATTGGAACAGCTAAGGGGCATCCTTTTCGAACTGAGACAAGGAAAGGCAGTGTCAGCATATGCGACGATGTCACCGTCATGGTGTCAGACTCCTCTGAAATGAGTCGGTTGCAGGGTTTGTGGTTGGGCTCCTGGGGAGGCAGGACGATGCCATCAGATAGCAACGTTGGACACTGGACTGACGGACCAGTGAAAGTGCTCGGGGTCTGGTTTGGTCCCGAATTCCAACTTGATAAGAACTGGGACGAGGTGGCAGACAGAGTGGCCAGTCTTACCCAGAAATGGCTGAAAGAAAGCTGTCCCTGAAAGGTCGAGTAGAGATGGTGAATGCTTACATTGCTTCCGTTATCATTTATCGCCTGACCGTTGTGCCTTGACCCGGTTACTGATTGACCAGGTTAGAGTGTCTCTTATTTAAATTCTTGTGGAAGGAACTCGTTCCAATGGTCAGGTGGTAGTCTGTTGCCAGCATCCTCTGAGTTGTGGATTACGTATGACGTGACTCTTAATGTGCAGACACGTACTTAGATTATGCCACCTGCAACGATTTCTGGATGGTGAGCATGTGTAGGCCCCGTTTGTGAGGCTCATCTTTCCACAGCTCATCTCCTTGACAGAGCTGCAGTCTTGGGTGAAGAAAAGACAGAGACTGGGCACCTGGCACGTAGAATATCATCAGGCACTCATAACCCTCTACCAGTCGAGCAATGGGATCGGTGAATCTTCGGCTTTAGAAATTTATAGAGGATTAGTGGCAGGGAAGTACGATGACATTCTCTAGGAGACTCTGGGTACCGATGAGAATGAACTAGCTTGTCTGTTGCGGAGGACATTCCAGTCGGGAACTATCATGGATAATCTCCAGCTTTCTTTGGCCTGATTCAAGACAAACTTTACAGGCACAGATGTGTTGTCAGACGGACTTGTATGAGGTGCGCGCAGTGATGAAACCGTTCTGCACAGCCTCGTTCACTGTCTGGCCGTTGCTGCCTTGTGGGGTTATGTTGAACAGCTGCTGTCATGTGTGGGACGGATCCATCTATCAACCGAGTCTGTAGTGATAACTGGACCGCCACCCTCTTTCAACTGGGCAAGCAAGGCAGTTTTCTTTTGCGTGGTGGCAGTGGCAAAAGAGATTGTTTGGTGGTCAAGGCTGAAAGGCATGAGGACTGATACATTCCTCTTTGGTAGAGCTCTCACTGACTTTTTCAAGTTTCACTTGATAAGGAAATTGAGAGTGGAGAGAGAAGTGCTGTCCTCGAGTAAGTTTATTGAAAGGTGGGTGGAAGATGCGAAAATGGCAAGAGTGGATGGTACCTCTCTAAGTGTAGACCTGTGAGTCGGAGAAAAGGAATAGGAGAGGGCACTTGCTCCTAGGGTTTCAGGAACATTTTGGACAATTGGGTTCTTCGATTATCCCTAGAGGTGTTCCTGTATCACGAGAGCCATCCTCCCCCACCACCTTTCTTGTTTTTCCTTTGTATGCTATGTATGTGTCTTTTTTCCAGTGTATACTTAAAAAATTCTTTTTTATCATTTCATTATTATGTGTAAACCCCCATACTTTATGTTTGTCTCTGTAATGTTCCCCTCATCCTTCACCCTGGTGGCAAATAAATGAAATCATTATTATTATT
>NW_026382285.1:158-596 GCF_001194135.2 Octopus bimaculoides | reverse complement strand
TATCTATCTATATATCTATCTATCTATCTGTGTCTGTCTCTCCCTCTCTGATTGTCTGTCTATCTGTCTCACTGTCTCTGTCTGTCTGCTTGTCTCTCTCTCTATTTTCGTATGTAATATGTAATGTGTTTGAACTATCAATTAAAGCTTGAAATCCGAAAAATTTGAGACTCAAACGAGTACTTACACCCATATACACACGCACATTTACATATATGCCATATAATAAATTGAAGAGGTTCTCAAATGTAGCCCGGTCCGATGAAGGCTAACAAGTCGAAACGTCGAAGTCACTATGTATGTGTGCATGTATGTATGTGTGCATGCATGTATGTTTGTATGTCCGTATGTATTGTATGTACGTATGTATTACCTATTTATCTATCTATATGTGTGTCTGTATGTGTGTGTCTTTCCCTCTCTGTCAATCTATTTGTT
>NW_026382285.1:0-148 GCF_001194135.2 Octopus bimaculoides | reverse complement strand
ATGTGTGTCTGTATGTGTGTGTCTTTCCCTCTCTGTCAATCTATTTGTTTGCTTCTCTCTCTATATATATGTGTGTGTGTGTGTGTCTACATAGGTGTACATGAATTATATATATATGTATATATATATATATATATATATATATATA
>NW_026382284.1:0-219 GCF_001194135.2 Octopus bimaculoides | reverse complement strand
GTGTGTACTTGAATGCACAATAATATACCTATACATACTGAGATAAATGTACTGACTCATAGACATAAGTATATATACATATACACACACATATAAATCCAGATATTTCAGATGATGATTGACCAGTCAAAGACTACTTTTACCTGTACCTACCATAGCATCACACACACAACACAAACTTTTAACCCTTTTTTTAAACCTAACAAAACTCTCAACTCT
>NW_026382283.1:15452-16708 GCF_001194135.2 Octopus bimaculoides | reverse complement strand
TTGACCCCGACTAAGCGTTTCCCGAAGTTGGTTCACCATCTCGTCTGAAACTGCTGGTCGTCCAGATCCTTTTTTCCAACACAAACAGTTTTCTTCTAGAAACTTCTCATGCTACATTCAAATCTGCCTCTCCGTTGGTGCTTGTTTATAAAATCTTCTTACAAATACACGTTGCACATACACATTTGACTGAGTTTGGGCGCACTTCAATGCACAAAACGCCTTTTCTGTTGCAGTAAACGGCATGTCTAACCATCAAAAGAAAAACATACGAAAGATCATATTTTAAAAATGTATTTAATTCTAGACATACTGCTAAAATTTGAGACAATTTGGACGAAAATTGTTCACGTTATTATGTGATGAAATGATGTCAAATTTTTTGGGACACCCTGTATATAACACCATAGATACGAAACATTTTGACACAAACATGCACGTTTCTCTTTGGACAATGTGCTCACGTTTCGTGCAAGTGTGCGCTCGTCAGTTAAGCAGAAAGGAATTTATGGCCAAACAGATCTGTTTCTTTTAGCTGAAAGAATACAATATTCTAAATTTTTGTATTGTTATGCATATTTATATTTGTAAATATATTCGTGAAACATATTTAGCTTACATAAATATCTATATAGGTCCTGACTGGATAGAAATTTTCTATACTTGCAATGCAGCACACAACCTGAAGGATAGCTATCTACACAAACGGATGAGAAAACTGAGAAATTTGATAAAAATCCTTGGATGCATGAACTCCACGTATGTCTCCGTAAAGAGCAATGTGTACATTTTAAGAAGAGTAACATATGACAGTGTTGAAGTCGTAATCGTAAGATGGTGGCTTAAATTCCTGGACCGGGCATTGTGTTGAGAAAAAAACACTTCATTTCACGTTGCTCCAATCCACTCAGGTGGCAAAATTGAGTAATCCTGCGACGGACCGCGTTCCATCGAGGGGAAGAATATATGCTCTACAGCAGGGGTTTTCAAACTGTGGTCCGCAAGCACAAGACAGGGGGTCCGTGGACAGCAAATACTTTTTATGGGCAATGTGATTTTATATATGTTTTTTAATCGAAATCTTTTAATTGACAATAAACCTATTTGTTAAATACTGTTAAATAAATAAATGTAAAAATATGTTATTTTAAGCAAATATTTATGTATAAATTTCATAATTGTTTATAAGGGGGTCCCTAAGGTAAAGCCTGAAATATAAAGGGGTCCGCAAGTCAAAAAGTTTGAAAAGCCCTGCT
>NW_026382283.1:10469-14704 GCF_001194135.2 Octopus bimaculoides | reverse complement strand
ATTTATTTATTTATGGGTTTCAGCCAAGTGGTTGTGGTCGTGCTGGAGCACCATATAGTATAAATAAATATATATGCGTCCTGCCCTAACTCTTCGAAACGCTTCGTTTAGAATAGGGGCAGCTGATGAAGGAAATATTCTCTATGTGGCCTGTCTGTTTTCCTGTGTGTTCCTAGTTTTCCGTGCTTTGTTTATATTCTCGTTTTTCATTTTGTCCACGTTTTTTTGTGACGTCCTGTACCCAAATATGCATCTATATATACATGTAGATGTAGGTATATATACATGTACGTATATATGCATATACTCACATATTATTTGTATTATTATATGATCGAACGCACGCGTCCTTTTTGCAAGTAAGTTTTAACTACATATTTCTGACGCGCACTCTATCTACCTTTGTATCTTTCTCCCCCTCTCGTTCTTCCTTCTGTTGTTATTCGCCTTTCCCCTTCACTACTATATCTCTCTCTCTCACTCTTCCCCCCTGTCTCTCGTTGCTCACCTATGTTCAACTTCCTCCCCTTTTTTCTCTCTCTACCACTCTTTCTCCTTACCCCTCGTTGATCACATGTGACCAGCGGCTACTGCTGTCTTTTCTCTCTTGGCCACTGTCAAGCAAGCACTAATTTTCTCCTCTCTTCCCCTCAAGTTCGTCAAATCACAGCGTTCAGTATATATATTTGTTTCTTGTCTGGCCTAACAGCCCTCCATGTTTGTTTTCACTGTTTCATTTTCCCTGTCGTGTTTTCTGTTTGCCGTTTAATTCCTCCGCATCACAAATTTTATTTTAATTTGCTTTCCGGGAAGAACTATTCTAACAATGCATCCTACCTTAACTCTTCGTTTCGCTTAGTTTAGAATAGCGGCATCTGACGAAGAAAATGTTCTCTATGTGGCCTGTCTGTTTTCCTGTGTGTTCCTATCGTTGTCCGAAAACAAGTTTGTTTTCCGTGCTTTGTTTATATTCCCGTTTTTCATTTTGTCCACGTTTTTTTGTGACGTCCTGTACCCAGATATATATTTATATATACGTGTGGTTGTAGGTATGTACATACATGTACGTATATATGCATATACTCACATATTATTTGCATTATTATATATATATGTATGTATGTATGTATGTGTGTATATAGACAGTCGTATGGAAAGCTGTAATTGTCACTAAATATGACTTGGGTGCTAGAACATCTATATGTATGTATGTATGTATGTATATGTATGTAATGTCTCTTCGGTAGATAATATCTTGATGACATTTTCGGATAACTGCTTATGATGTGGGTGATATCTTTGGTGTTAACTCCACAAAGTTTGCATCGGTTGTCACTCTTTACTGCTTTTTCTGCCTTTCTATCCCTTTTATGCATCAGGTACTTTGTTGATATTTCCTCTTCCTGGATTGCAAACGCATACCCTTCAAAGTAGGGGGTAGTAATCTGGCTATTGGTCCATGATAATGGACCAATATATATAATATGTATGTATGTGTGTATGTATGTATGTACGTATGTATCTATGTATGTGTATGCATGCGTGTGTGTATGTATGTATCTGCATGTTTGTGTGTATGTGTAAAATAATAATACACATAGATACATGCACATATTTCTGTGTACGATTATGTTTTACTTGCTTTTGTCATTAAACTGCGGTCATTCTGGGGCACCGTGTTGAAAAATTTTATTAAAATGAATCGAGCCCGGTGCTTATTATTTTATGTAAAACCTGGCATTTTATCGGCCTCTTTTGCTGAACCGCTAGTTTACGGAAACGTAAACACACCAACACAGGTGTTATGATATGGCAAACGCAGTGCCAACATTGTTTTGAAAAATACTCCAAGAAAAGCACCAATCACCGGGGAAATAAGAAGTACAACAGAAATCGATCTCTGAGCAAAGAAATGACGTTACTGTCTCGGCAGAAAGCCGCAGAATGAGGGAATAGATATTTCTGGATCAATTGATTTCAAATTTTGAGACTTTATCACCAGAAATTCCCAGCCGGAATCTACAGCCTAAAAGACGAGCCTCGTGCTGGAAGATCTGTAGACCTCGATGATGATGTCCTGCAAACCCTGGTGGGACAAAATCCCGTCGTAACTTTTGTGGAACTAGCACAGAAGCTTGAATTTGGTCATTCAACCAGTCATTCAAGTCAGCGCTCGAAGAAAACTGGCCAATTTTGGTTTCAAGACGAAAGGTGTTCTTCCATCATGATAATACTTGGCCACATACAGAGATGTTGAAATTCCAAAGGTTGGAGCGGTTTGAATGGGAAACGATGCCCCACCATATTCGCCGGACATTGCCATATCTTATCATTTATTCTGCAGTCTTCAAAATTATTTGGACGGAAAAGATATGAATTATGTAGACGAGGTCAGAACAGTACTGGAAGTGTATTTTCCATCACAGACAAGTGAATTTTGGAAGAGGTGCCTTTCAAGTATGCTGGAGAGCTGGAAGATCATTGTAGAAAATGAAGGAGAATATATTTTAGATTAAAAAAAGAACTTTGTTTATCTTAATTTCGAAAAATAAAAGACGTATAAAAAAACCGCATTATTTATGGATGAACATTTATATATATATGTATGTATGTGTATGGGTATATATATATGCGCGAACGCACACACACACATATATAGGTATTTTCGTACACACACATATGTATATTCATATACATACATGGTGGTTGTCTACTCCTTAAACAGAGTTTGACCACCTCCTGCACCTACACCTTAGCCCTTTCATGGCGTCTGATGTGGCTTTTTAAACCAGACAGTGTTTTGAAAAAACACCCACACAGATTGCACCTCTGATTTGCACTACCAATACCTGCAAGTAAGTTCTGCTCATTGTGGATCCTAACATGTCTTTTAAGACCCCCATTGGATTTGCAAACCCTCTGGCACACACCACATTCAAACGTGTGCACAGACATATAATCAGAATACATACATACATACATACATACATACATACATACATACATACATACATACATACATACATACATACATCACGATCACAAGCACACAGATTTGAGTGCGTGTTCTCTAATATGTATCTGTATACAATCTTGGTCTCACCTTTAAATAATACACATACACACACATATACACACACAGCCCTCCTTCTCCCACCCCCTCCACGCGAACACAAAACCCTTTCGTCACCCTTCAGTGGTTTCGTTAATCTACTTCTCCACCGCCAAGTAGATTTTGTCTACCAAACATTTATTATTAATATTTCTCGTATTTAATAACAGTTGACGTCTTAATTTATTAGTCGTAAATAACGTGCAAGGCTAGGATGAAATCTTGTGAAGTCGAGCGGCGGTCGCTGTGCGTTGCGATGCCACGTGACGTAGCGTGTTGGCGAAGCGCATTGTGGGATGCAGCGTTCTGGCGGTGGTTGGCTGTGAGTGGTGGGCATGTATGGGTTGACTCCGTGATTTTTGTTACTGTCGTTGTTGATGTTGTAGTTCCAGTGTATAATATAGTAGTTAGCATCAACGGCTTGTAATTGTTCTGACTCTGCAGGTTCATGTTCTAGCCATAACCGTTCCATTAGTTTACGTGTATCAAGGACTACATTACCCAATGTATAGTATAGTATTTAATATTAATGGCTATAGTTGTTGTTGTTGTTGTTTAGCCCCGGGTCAGTTCTGATCCAGCAGACCTCTGATCAAAGATGCTCCAACTGTGACCATCCCATCTTTTATTCAGTCATAGTGTATCTAGGACTACATTATCTAATGTATAGTACAGTAGTCGCTATTAGTGGATGTAGTGGTTGTTTATTTCCAGGTCAGTCCTGATCCAGACAGACTTATAGTCAAAGACGATCCAGTTGTGACCATCCCATCTTTTATTCAGACATAGTGTATCTAGGACTACATTGTCTAATGTATAGAATAGTGGCTATTGCTGTTATAGTGAAGATCCAGCGCTATCAGCCATTACAGACGCCACCATCACCACCACCACCACCACCACCGCCACTACCACACTATTTCTGCGGAGATGGTCAGATGTGGAATGCTATCGATCATGGGTATGAACACAGTCACCTCAATAACCACCAACAACAGTACACCAACCATCGCTAATACTACTACCCCAACTACAATCACCAACATAAATATAAGTACCACCACTATAGGCGCAGGCGTGACTGTGCGGTAAGAAGTTTGTTTCCCAACCACGTGGTTCCGGG
>NW_026382283.1:9527-10372 GCF_001194135.2 Octopus bimaculoides | reverse complement strand
GTTCATTCCCACTGTGTAACAACTTGGGCGAGTTTCTTCTGCTATAACCTTGGACCGACCGAAGCCTTGGGAGTAGATTTGGTGGATGGAAACTAAAAGAAGCCCGTCGTATATGTATGTGTGTGTGTGTGTGTGTGTGTGTGTGTGTGTGTGTGTGTGAGTGAGTGAGTATGTGTATCTCTCGCTCTCTCTCTATATATATACTCGGGATTACTCGTAGCGCACGTGGGTAATTGAGGAATGATTCGATTTTCTTACTTGTCTATATGAATTCGGAAATGCTGTTTCTGTATAATCGTTTGATGTCGCTTGATCGAATTAATCATTCTTTTATTAACATTCTCGGATTTATAATTTTGAAATACTGTACTGATGAAGGAAGTAAGTTCGGGTAATATGATTTACACCTCTTTAATCCTGAAACACGTATACAGTTCATCAAAGCCGGGTGGATTCGTTATTTTTTCTTTTTTACCTGTGTTAGGTTGCAAGTGCTACTGTCTGCGAGATATATTTTGGTAGTGAAATAGTAATTTTGACTGCTATTTCTAATTTTCGGTGTGGCGAAGCAATTCTTGCTGGACCCTAATTTCAATTATGTATATAGAGCCTGAGGAATCTGCACAAAGTAGATGTAGGAGTTTTTAAATCAAAGCTGGACCTCTTCCTATCGAGAGTCCCAGATGAACCTACCTCGCGGCAGGAGGTGCAAATGAGAGTTGCTAAATCAAACTCCATTCTTCACCAAGTGCCACATATTGTAAGAGGCTCCCTGTAATAACAGTGTAGCAACACGGTGGTGCATCAGCATGGCCGCAGCTCTGAGCTGAAACTTTGAAATGAAA
>NW_026382283.1:7188-9351 GCF_001194135.2 Octopus bimaculoides | reverse complement strand
GGGAGCACGTGTAGAGTTCTACAAATTACATTCAGTGTATCCCTTCAAATGTCTTCAATCTGGCGCGCTAAGTCCGGAAATAACTCTGCAGTTAATAAATTTTTGCAGCTAATTTACCGGTTTGAGAACATCATTATTTAAAATTTATTAATAAGGGTAGAAATTGATATTAATCAATTAAAACCAGTGATCTGGCATATTAAAAAAATATTTAATATGCTAGACCACTGGTTTTAATTGATTAATATCAATTTCTATCCTTATTAATAAATTTTATATATATATATATATATATACATATATATAAAGTTAGTGTAGGAGTGGCTGTTTGGTAAGAAGCTTGCTTCCCAAGCACATGGTGAGTGAATTTGGTAGACGGAAACTAAAAGAAGCCCGTCGTATGCGTGTGTGTGTGTGTTGTGTGTAGTGGGGTGATTGTGATTGTTCCCCATCACCGTTTGAAAACCAGTGTTGGTGTGTTTACGTCCTTGTAACATAACAGCTCGGCAAAAGGTAATGATAGAATAAGCATCAGGTTTAACAAAACTATCAAGTACTGGAGTCGATTTGACTAACTAAAAATTTTTGCAATACACTGCTACAGCATGGCCATAGTGTTATGGTGGTAGTAATATCGCCGCCACACAAGTACAGCAATCACTACGTCTACTACTACCACCTCTACTACCATTCAAATCAACACAATCACTACAACCACCACCACCACCACCACCACCATCACCACCAGATACACTACTACTATTATTTAGATTACAACTACTACAGCCCACACTATTACTGCAACAACGACGACTGCATCAACAAACACCACCTACAATTAACACCACAATACAACCACCACAGATGCTACCACTACAACAGCCACGGTTACCACTACCGCTACAACTACCATTACTACTACTACTACTACTACTACTACTACTACTACTACTACTGTTGTTGCAAATACTAACACTACAACGAACACAAACACGACGGCGACGACGACCACCACGACCACCACGACCACCACCACTACTACTACTACTACTACTACTACTACTACGAACACGGACCTACCGATGAGGTCCAATTAACGAGCTAACCCTATAGAAGTGAGTGCAAAACACTTGAGACCGGAAATTGATGGCGGAATAGATCGTATTGTATTTCCGGTTTAGGAAGTACGATCTGGTTTACCAAACCACCTGTTCTTAGAGAAGCAGAACTCCAAACAAAAAATTATTGGTTCAATCCACTGCAACCCACCACCACCACCACCACTTCTCTCACTTCAAAGTCTCTTTCCCTCTCTTTCTCTCTTTTCATCTCTCCCTCTCTCTCGCCCTCTCTATGTCACCTACTTCCTCTACATTCTCTAAACGTTTTAGTCTTTAATTCTCTAATCTTCATATTAATTCCATCTAAATTACACCCTCCGTTTCTCTCTCTCTGTTTCTCTTCTCTCTTTTAGTCTTTTACTCTTTATCTATCTATCTATTTATTTATCTATCTATCTGTGTCTGTCTATCTATCTATCTATCTATCTATCTATCTATCTATCTGTTTGTCTATCTGCTTGCCTGTCTGTCTCTCTCTCCCCCAACTCTCTCTCTCTCTCCCTACTCTCTCTCTCTCCCCTACTCTCTCTCTTCCCATAATCTCTCTCTGCAGGTGCTTAAGAAACAGTGAATGACGTTTAGTGATCAGCGTTTTTCAAGAATAGATATCACTCCAAATGGTTTTACATATATATGTATGCGTATGTGAGTGTATATATGTAAGTGTATACAGCTAGAGATCTAGAAAGAATACATACATACATAGAGACAGATAGACACATAGATTGAGAGATAGACAAAGGGTAGGAGACAGCGGGAGATAGACATACGAATATGTATGTATACGTATATCCATAGGTCACGTATACACACATATAAACATAATTGTATAATTATGAATTTATATATATATATATATATATATATTCATACGTGATGCTATGTTGTTCGATATTTTCCTATAGAATTGCAGACGCATATTGTAAATGAATAGCGGAAAGGTGAAACCGGAAAATGAAAAAAATAAATAAACATGGAAGACGATAAATAAATTAATTTACTATTCGTATTTACTCATAGAACCAATCCCGGTATTATATAT